>NC_041384.1:130709395-130723098 GCF_002162155.2 Triticum dicoccoides | reverse complement strand
CTATATCTCTCTAGGTTTGTATCTCTCTCACACAACCCCACATAGGTGGTGTATGTATACAAGAAGAGAATAGGTGCACCGTGCACGTACTCACGCTTCGTGCCCAGCTACACCCGCGCCGGTACACGGTGGAGCTCATTTCTTTATGGAATGGCAGCCCACGTGCTAATTTGAACGCCTGTAGCGGTTGTTTACCTAGGGAGGTCGTGTACCACACGTGCACGAAACAAAGTTCGACTTGACGCGTTGCCGCATTATTTTTAAATAAAGTTATAGCGCTCAATGGCACGTACACAGAATATAATACGATTTTTGTTGAGGAAAAGGTAGTCCGCTCTTCAGAGTATCTCACACAAGGCTCCGGTGGCCTCTCTCTCTCTCACCGTTGGTCACTGATCCGGCCGCATCTCGTCTGCCGGGGGAAAGGGAGTGCGGTGGCCCCTCTCTCCCTCCCCGTTGGTCACTGATCCGGCCGCATCCCGTCCGCCGAGGGAAAGGGAGTGTAGTGGCCTCTCTCTCTCTCTCTCACCGTTGGTCACTGATCCGACCGCATCCCATCCGTCGGGGGAAAGGGAGGAAGTGCATCGTTTCTCCGTTCGATGGTGCAGAGGCAGCACATCCCGATCTGTGGTACACGCCGTTCTCTCTGACCAAGCTCCAGCGCGGCAGGGCCTACGCCACCTGCTCGCAGATTCTGCCCGCCGCCGCTCACCTAGTTACATCCCGACGACCTCCAGGTATCCCCTCCGGCCTTCCTCCACTGCCCGTTTTCCCACGTCGCTGCATGTGGATCTTCCATAGTTCTTTGCCCAAAACGTAGCTCGTCCGGCGTACTTTCCATATTACATTCTCGTCCTCACACCGTTTTAGACAAACACAACCATGTTGTTATCTTCCCTTAGGACAAGGAATATGCTTCTTTTTTGTCGTCGCATGTGTCATCAACTGTTATTGGCCAGTAATTGTTTCCTTTCTACCTCTTTTTTGCAAACAGGGCTATCCATTTCACGTCATTGCTATTGCGACCTTTTGGTGAACTGCACAAATCACTTTTCTCTTAAGAGAGTTTTGTGCAGTTGTACTAAAATGTCACACGGGCAACATCTCTACATTTCAGTGCGACTGCACAAAGGGAGATTGGTTTTGCTCTATCCTCCTCATCCAACTCCGAGCCTAATCTTCTCCAACTAGTTAGTCTTAAGAGAGACTACAAAGGTGACCGGCTTCTATTTGTCAGCAGTCCTCTATTATCGTAATCACACTTGATATCTTTGGAACAGGGATGCTCAGCTCTATTTTAGTGGAATTGCACAAAATGATCAGAATGTTGCATGCTCCAGACAGCTACTTTTTTCCCAACATGCCTTGTTGATTTAGACAGAGCTGGGGGGACGTTGCTGCCAATGAAAGCATGGATCAATTTTAGTTTAACACCTTCTCACAACTTTGTCTTCAGTTGTGATGTAATTATTAGCTCTAATCTGCTAATAATTGACATGCATTATCAAGGAAGTTAGTTTTTTATTGTTTCGGAAAGAGCATCCATGGCAAGACACGCGAAACAAAAGATGAAAGCTTACATCATTGTACAGTTTCATGTCGCTAGAAAATTATTTGTATAGTACGTCAATTAAGTAAACAAATGATCGAAGCTTGATAGCATTGCCAGAAGCCTCTTCATCATCCGGGTCCATGTGCCATGCACAAAATTATACTCCTTCGTTCCTAAATATTTGTCTTTTTACAAATTTCAAACGGGCATATTTTAGAGTGTAGATTCACTCATTCTGCTTCGTATGTCTACTCCCTCCATTCCTAAATATTCTATTCGTCTTAACAGAGATTTCAACAAGTGACTACATACGGAGCAAAATTAGTGAATCTACACTCTAAAATATGTCTATATACATCCTTATGTGCCAATCCATTTGAAATCTCTAAAAAGACAAATATTTGAGTAGTCACTCGTTGAAATATCTAGAAAGACAAATACTCCAAAGTATATTTAAGAACCGGGGGGTAGTGCACAACCGCATGGGAGACTCAGCCCGGTCGTTGCGCCGCATTAATAGTGAGTAATGAGCAGTCAAATCATAAGCCCCACCTTTCCCATTGTAAGTTGCTCTGAAGAAGCAACCATCAATACGCTCTTCTTTGAATCCGCTCATACTACACCATCCGTCACTGTTTATACAAAAAGGCGTAAGCGAGCTTCACCTTGTCCTGCAAGCTTCTCCTCGTTCTGCGAGTTGACGGGACACACCAAAAAGTAGTGCTAGTCCATACTCCCTCCTTTCCGGTTAATGTGGCTTAATCTTTTTTGCGGGTAAATGAGAGAGCTTTATTCATATATAAGCATTCTTAGGACGATCAGCCAAGACACTGGTCACTAGGAAGCGAGGTACCCCACAAATAAAGAAGTAGGAAGCGAGGTGTCTCATCAAGCCATCTCTCGGCCACATTCAAAGTGCAGCAAGCACGGTTCGCACCAAGATGCGTCGCAAGGTTTGCTGACCTGTTTACATGCTGAATAACAAAAATAAGGAAATATTACTGAGCGCTACTATTTTTAATAGGATATGAGCCAGAATAAAGAGAGAATTGTGGCGAGTGTTCCATGCAATCAACTTCCATTATCACATGCGAGAACCCTCAAAGAGAACCAAATGTGTTGAAGATTGCTTTATCACATTTTCAAATTATAATAAGAGTGCAGACGCTCCTCCATCCGGTTCCTAGTACTAGTATAGTACATACCTTTATGGACTATAGTAGTAGTACTAGTAAACTTTGCGCTTGGCTGTTCGGGAAGTCGAACAATAATAGCACTAGTAGTATAGTGTATGCTTCTGGCAATCTAACACCGAATTAACTGTTGCACGTCCACCGCCTGAGCGAGGGAGAGCTTGCATTAGTCAAAAGTTTCTCCTTGTCCTGCAAGCCACCACGCACAAGCTTCTCCCGTCCTGCAACCTTCTCCTCGTTCGGCAAGTTGACGGGACACAACAAAGTAATGCTAGTCCATGTTGCCTCCTCTTCGGTTAATATGGCTTAATTTCAAACGAGATAAATACACTGTCTGTCACTGTATATTTGTAAAAATAAGGTCAGTGGACTTCATAATACGCTCATTGCGCTCAATATATATATTGTCCGGTGTTTATACGGTCACTAGCTCACCCTGACTAAGTATGTGTGTGCATGCACGTGTAGGTTGAGCACTTGAGCGTGACCGTGTGTGTTCCGTCGTGTGCTCGGACATGCATGCATTAGGGCGTCGCGCGCATTTTTGCGTCCATGTGTACGCGTGACTATTGCATACACGTAGGGGGAGTACGTGTAGGGGCCACTAAGGAGCAGTCAAATCACACAGTAAGTTAGTCGGAAGAAGCAACCATCATTTCACTGTTGAATGACACATATGCAATATAAAATGGTTGATATGGAGAGAAAAAGAAAACCACTATATATACACTAGCAGGAGCCTAAGCTACAAGCCTGCTTGCTTAGGTTGCTCTCTTCACAAGCATAGAACGACGGGCCTGATCCCGCAGCTGGGGAAGGGAACAATGTTCTGCGAAGACGCGGTCGACATCGGCGAGGGAGAAAACCCACAGTCGGTGCGTCCCAATCGGTCACCGCGGTATGGGCCGATGTCGCATCCTAACCGCCCTTCTAGCTACAGCCCGACGTCCCAGGTAGTCCATCTTCCTTTTGGAGCCGGCTTGCTCCACTGCCGTAGCTCCATCTCCATGTCGATCTTTCTCTACTTGTACCGGCTTCTATTTGTGATGAGTTTATGTCTCATAAACTAGTGCCAGTACTATTATTCTAAGCACACTTCTTCAATATCTTTGCCATCAGGGATGCTCAGATCAATTTTAGTGGAACTGCACAAAAGCATCATATGATCTGAGGGTGCTAGCCGTCTTTCCTTCCCGAGATGGAAAGCGCTATGGAACAAGAGGTACCAGAAGGTGGAGAACCAAAGAGTGATGCTTCTATTGTTGCTGACATTCTCACTAAAGAATCTCCCTCTAGCACATTCCTTCGACAGGTTCTACCTGGCCAGGAAATTAAATCATGTTTAGGGTTTAGGGTTTAAGTTGTAGTGACCCCATTAGTAGTTTTTCTATCGTACACACTCTCACAACTTTTTCTTTAGTTGTGAAGTAAATATTGGCTATGATCTGTGAATCATTGAGATGCATCAGCATGCGTGTTAATTTTCCTTTGTATTTGATGGAATGTTGTAACGGGGCAACCTTGGAATAGGAATGAAAATGGAGTGGAAAAGTTTCTATTTTTCCGGAGAAAAAATGGAAACAGACAGAAACCAATGTGTTGTTTCGTTGGATCGCGCCATCGAGCAAAACCAACATTTAATCATGTATGTCGTGTTCGTGTCTCACCCTCCTCCACGGCTCGACCCCACACGGTCGCTCGGCATGCCACTCACTGCAAACCGACTAGTATACCATAACTTTCCCGCCTGCTTGTCGATGGATTGCGCCATGGAGTACTAGCACTACTGGAAGAGATTGACGAGTTGGGGGAGGACAGCTAGCTGTAGCACGGACTCCCAAGAACTTACTACTGGAAGAGATCACGCATGTTGTAGCCGGCTATTGCGACCTTTGAACGCGGAGCAGCCGCGTGCACTCGGAAGCGGCGCGGGCGATGCTCTCTCGGCCGGCGCGCCGCAATCAATGCCAGCGCCAGTGAGAGGTCGTGTCTGCTCTGGCCGGGCATGAATGCGGCACTGACCGTTTCGGGCGGGAAGCACGCGCGGGTGATGAGCAGGGTTCGGGTTGGTCAGGACCGGCCGTGGCAGCGGTCCGGACGTGTGCAAACATGAGATGCTGTACGTTAATATTGCTGCGTATATAATTAACAACGTAAATAATGTGCCAGTTGGACAAATATAATAGGAGATGGAGATGGAAATGGAATTTTACGTAAACACGAATATGCATGTCTATGTCTATGTGTGTGTGCGCGACGACTCTCGCGACCTGGAAGCAGGGGCGTGTTTTTGATCGAGTTTTCTTTCTTGGTAAGTTAGAAAATCAGTTTGTCTAATTCACATCTAGATGTTATTTAAGGATATCACATCTAAGCTCCCACAAGTATATAATGTAGCAACAAGAAACAAAAAAACTAGGAAAAGACCACAAACAGAGTGGACATCAACTTATATGTGACATAACTATGTCACATCTAGATGTGTCCTAGACACACCCTTAAAAAATTGTCCGCCAGTTTTCGTTTCTTTTTTCCGGGAACGTGCATATTCTATTTAAAACCACTTCTACAGAGAGATTTTTTTAATCCATTATAGCCTGTTGTTTGATAGAGTGTCTCTCTTCTCGCTCTCTCACCCTCTCCATATCAAAACAAGATGACAATGTCCACTCTATCTCTCTCCTCACCGGTGGTCATAGATCTGGCCGAATCTCGTCCGCTGTGGGAGGTGAGGATGTGAAGTGTTGACGTTGTCTCCATCGGCGACGGAGGAAGCCGATGCACACCGTCCTCTTGGAGCCGGCGCTGGCGCGGACGAAGATCCTCCGCGCCCTTGTTCGCTACCGTCGTGTGGGCAGATCCCGCCCGCCCGCCTAAACGACATCTCGCCCACCTGAGGTATAACTTCTTGTACTGGTCCAGCTCCCTAGGTCGCTGCGTGCGGGTTTTCTTCTATGCAACTACTCCCCAGCTCCCCATGCATAGTAGCTAGGGTTCGTCGGCTTGTCCAACATCACCTACTAGTACTATTATAGAGGAAATGCCACTCAAAAAGTTGTCCTGATTTATGTCTCGGTGGCGGTATACATTTTGTTTTGACAAAAAAGTACATGGTGGTTGTGCGGTCATTGTCCATATGGTGGTAGTACTATCACTGGTTAAATGAAGAAATGCTTTTTTTCTCGGGTATCCTTGTTTAGTTCCCATCAAGATAATTATGATGCTTCTATTTGTTGGTGTAATTTTCATTAATTCTTATTGACAATTGAGATGTCGTTGCTAACCCTTGTTTATATTTTTGGAAACAGCGATGCGTATCTCCATACCCGGTCATGTCTTCCTCAATTTTAGTGGAACTGCACAAAATTGGATGGCCATTGTTGTTCCGCCTCACTGTCCTCTGCCACGTGGTTCTTCCTTCCTCGAGCTTGATTACTGAGAAGAAACAGACCACAATGAGGATTTGTCGAACTTCTTAGGTGCCTCACCCAAACTTGATGCCAAATGGATGATGCATCACCATGATGACCTATCAATGCTCATGGTTGCGTCGGCTGGTGAAGCTGATCGATTTTCGATGAAAAACAAGCTGTCTTCCATCAGTCCTCTTTGCTTGTTACGCACAAAGATGATATCCTTCGTCAGTTCACCTTGGTTGCGTTGGAGACGCAGTCGTCTTTCACATTGGTGCAATTTTCGCTAGGGTTTTACGATAGGTGGGCCCAAAATGTGGCTGGCTCACCTATCATACAGCCAAAAGCAGGTGTAGTGAAGGCACCGGAGCTCAGCCCGTACTACAGTAGTATATATATAAGCGGGAGCCTCAGCGCTTGTTCGCTAGGGTTTGCACTCTCCACACGCTCGCCGCACTACATATATGTTACACGCTGGAGGCGCAGTGTTCATTTGCTAGGGTTTGCTATATTCACAGTCTCTCACCCTCTCTTCACTAGATCTAAACAAGACTGTGTTGGCCTCTTGTCTCTCTCCCCCCACAGCTAGTGAAGGAGGCGTCTGTATCCCATCACACCGGGAAGGGGAGGAGGTGCAGCATTCACTCTATCGCCTTCGACGAGGGAGGCAATCCACTGCCGGTTGCGCTGTTCTCTTTCACCCAGCGCCTGTGCAGGAGGGCCACCGACCCCTTCTTCCTCGCTGCCATACGTAGTGTGGGCAGATCCGGCCTCCCGCCGCATGCCTTGCCACATCCCGACGACCCTAAGGTATAAGTTTCTTTGAAACCGTCGTTACTCTAGCTGCATGTGGATCTTTTTTGATATGTATTCGAATCTAGGTCTTGGTTCAAAGAGGAAAGAAGGGTGCGGTGGGCTAGAGCAAGAATCTAGGACGTGGTTCAATGAGGAAAGGAGGGGCGGAAAGTAGTATAGACTGGCTATCTAGCAGCTTTGTAGGTCGAAAAGGGAAAAAGGGGGGTAACCCAGTACACACATCTGTAAGGAACCGATCTCTTTGTTGAAAAGGGAAAGAAACTGGGGGTCGGGTAGTTTGTGCACGACTAGATTTGCTGCCCTCACATAGGAAGAAGGTTCAAAGAGAACAAATATGGGACCAGCCCATATATGCTGCTTGGCTACATACTCTGCATCACCCATTTTATATGTGTGGACGCACATGGTGCTGGATGTCCCATGCAGCTATTTTGCTGTTGTTAATCTCAGAATTAACTACTGATCTGTTTAAAAGAATTTCTCTGTTAATATGAATCAATACATCCGTTTTCGAAACGCTACTATCTTATACTTTGTTTTCCATCAAGATAAGGTAGATGCTTCTTTTTGTGGCCGCATGTTTCATCCTCCTTTATTGGCCAGTAATTGTTTTCTTTTTTGCCTCTTAAAACAGGGATATCTATTCAACTTGTTGCTATAGAAAACATAAATGTCACACCGGCAACTTTGCTTGATTTCAGTGCAAATGCACAAAACTTGATTGGATTTCCTATTCGTGTTGGTAGATTCGTATTTTATGTTGGTCGTCTCATGAAAGGTTAGTACAGGCCTTCATCCACATGATTGTGCAGTGTGCTTTGAGATGTTGTGCTACTTGTATTGGTACTGTTTTAAATAAATGATGAATTGAAGCTATTGTATTGTTGTCTTTTCCCATTAAGTAGTGAACAAAAATGGGACCAACCCAGACATGATGCTTGTTGCTTTGTTATAACAAATTCAACATCACCCCCTTTATAAGCCAGTAATTGATGCCACTCTCAGAATTAACTACTGAATCTTATTTCAAAACTGCAACACTTGTTAGGGATTGGCGGGATTACCATTTTTGTGGCCGCATGTTTCATCCTCCTTTATTAGCCACTAATTGAATCATTTTTTAGCTCTGTTTATACAGGGATATCTATTCAACTTGTTGCTATTGTGACATTTTTCATTGCTACGTGAAACACTTTGCTTGATTTCAGTGCAACTGCACAAAATGAGATTGGATTTCCTATTCGTGTTGGCAGATTCGTACGTGATCTTGTGTGCGTCATGACAGGTTGGTACTTGCCTTCATCCACATGATCGTGCAGTGTGTTTTGAGATGCTGTGCTACTTGTATTGGTACTGTTTTAAATAAATGATGAATTGAAGCTATTGTATTGCTGTCTTTTCCCATTAAGTAGTGAACAAAAATGGGACCAACCCTGACATGATGCTTGTTTCTTTGTGACAACAAATTCAGCATCACCCCCTTTATAAGCTCTGTCGTTCTTTATACATGCTGAAACAAGGCATTGTTAAGATAATGTCATAGTCAATATGAATGAATCACACTGATGGAGAATTGCTACTCTCCTGCTTTGTTTCCCATTAAGATAAAGTAGATCAGTAGATGCTTTTCTTCTGGGAGTACAAGTCATCAACCATTATTTCTTAGTAATTGTTTCCCTTATACCTATTGTTGCTTACAAGGATATCAAAATTAAAGCTCGGTTTTATTCCGACTTTGATTTTAGTTGAACTGCACAAAAGGAGCCAATGTGTAAGGCAAACTGCTGCATTACTGGGTCTAGTTGGTCGTTCCACTTTGCAGAAAGAAGCAGTCACTGTTTGCGCTACATTATAGAAGGAATGACCGAGAAGCTTTATAGAGTATTATTAGACACCGGTGACATGACTAGTCTGCAGAGACCATTGGCAATTTAACAACACGTGGAGTGCCCTGGGCAAAAAGTGCCCAAACAAGTACAAAAGCTACGACAGGACTCCACGATCATAGGCATTACATATTTTGAATGGGAAAAGTTTGTCAAAGTTTAATCATTGATGTTAGCAAGAAGACATTAGTTTAATATATTGGAATTGGAAAACCTTATCAAAATTTGCTCATTCATGTTAGCCAGAAGACATGCATTTGATATTTTTGAGTGGGACGCCCTTGCTGTGAGCAGCGTCGAGTGTTTTTTCCTATTCCTGTGTTCAGTTTAGAAGTAAATAGTTACTCTGCTGAGATATTCCTGTGTTCAGAGTTTGTTCTGAATATTGTCTATGTAATGCCAGGCCTTGTGTTTGATTGCAAAGTTGATCTTGGAATGTTGTGGCATGCGGCATCACGAGTTGTTCACCGTGCCTCCTGAGAATAATGCTTCGTATTTTTTTGCATGTCGATCTAATGCTAGTGATTTGCTTGTTAAGAAGATCATCCTCTTCTGTTGTTTCCGTTCTTAAGAAGTTCATCGTCTGATGTTTCATTCATAACTTATCCGACAAGTCGGGTAGGTTAGACATGAAACCATATGATCTTCCGACCAACTCATGATATTAGGCCGTGATTGGATCGTTGTTTTCCAACCAAACCGCTTGTAAAACCGACGCTTGTAAATTAAAGCAGATGGTCTCGGCGAAGGCGCTTGGTTGGTCGATTTCGACTAGTAAAATATCGGAAGTACTTGACACACGATCAAAACGCTGAACGACACTCGGACGATTGCTAATCTAGTCGTTAGCTGCTGTTTCAGCCTTGCCCATGGATGACATGATACGTACGTCGTGCATGTATCGTTTGGTAATGTCGTCCAGATAGCAGTGCTTGTAAAATATACACTGGTCTCTCAAATTACACGCGTAACCCGCTAGTTTTACTTATAGACCTCGGGCCCTCGGTTTCATTATGCCTGTATTTTATGCGTTGTTTTCGATGATGAGTAAATTACACTTGTATGTTAATACAGGTTTGAAATAAACCAGAGCTCCCAAGCGCGGCCTTACCATTTCATGTCGTCTCAGTTTCTCGAAGGTGCTCATAGGTGTCCGATGATCCTGGCTTCCTGAATGAGTAGCAGGCGCTGTATTAGACCATCCGTAGGGCCCGCGAGGCCCTCTCCATTGTCCTTCGAGTTGTTGCGCTCGCCGTGGCGCCAAGCATTGTTAACATCGTCAACGAACATGAGGATTCAGGAGATGACTTTATTTTGACTGGATGACACTAGGGACCCACTAGGGCCATATCCATATGTACGCAAGTGCCTCCTTATTATATACAACTATATTTTTTTTGCTTTCTCCTGGTTTCCTGGGATCACGGTCCCACACCATTGTCAATCTATGTAGTCAATATAAACGAGAGAATTGCACAAGGTGCGGCCGACAGCTGGGACCAAGCAGCTCGAGCAGTATTTGTGTTTTTGAGGCATGAGCACTGCAGAGTTTTTCTTGGCGATGATTTCGTTGTTGTTCAGAGGAGAGCAGGGTATTAAGTGGGCAGGCTGTGGCCCGTCTAGCCCAGGCTAGTTATCCAGCCCAGAAACTAATTTTTTTCAAGATGAAAATGGCTAGCCCAGCTATACGTCTTTTTGATGAATACCCAGGCAAGGTCAACTTGTTATTCTCCGCCCCGCTGGGCTGCAAATCTTTCCTGGGAGGGATGCATTAGGCCTAACAGGAAAATGGGCTTTAAAAAATAATAAATGGGGTGTAATTATAAAAACTAGGCAGTAACTATAAAAAAATGCACCAAACACAAAATTAGTTTATAAAATATTATTTATGGATTTTGAAAATCTTAAATTTTCATTGTTGCGCGCGCAATGTTTCGTTGGATTTTTACGTAATACAAATTTATATTTAATCTGACTAGAAATTTCGGGATAAAAATATTTCGGAGCCCATCAAAATGAGGGAAATTTTATTGAATTCAGTCTTCAATGGTTGGTTGAAATTATTAATCATTGTCCTAGCTAGAAAATGGGTTGTACTTTTAACAAACTGTAAATGGCTGTTGTAAATTCCGTTAGAATTCCAAAATGGGCTGTACATTCTTACAAAATGCAAATGGGCTATAAGTTCTCTGCCACACACTTGTGTGCCTACTAAGTGACGTGTCCCCTAAAAAAATAAGGTGACGCGTATGCAAGGCTTTGCCAACTTATTATAGTCAACACACGGTTCTAGCAGCAGTGGCCGTTGGATGTCTATCCAACGGATGTCGTGCTTCTTCTTCAATCTCGGATATTCTTAGCTTCGGGCGCCCAAAAAATGATTCCTCCCCCTGACATCTGGGGCGCACCGTTTCGGAGGCTGACCTGTGGGCCTACTAAGTTGGAGCGTACCAAGGGCTTTGTCAACTTAGTCAATAATAAACGTTTCTAGCTTCAGTGACCGTACGATGTCCATCCAACGGCCGTAGTGCTTCTTTAACCTCTGGTCTTCTTGGTCCAGCCGCCCAAAGCAGCACCGGTCGTGCCGCTTGCTCCTGCCTCCCATGGCTGGCTGTGCTGCCGCGGAGGCCTCATCGCCCCCATACTACTCCCACCGCAGGCCACGCCATCCCTCCACTCACCCACACCCCTGTTATTCTGCAGCAATGGCAGCCTCACACCGCAGCCGAACCAGTGAACCCTTGTACTCCTCTCCGCGCGGGCTTCCACTTCTGCGTCTTCCCCGGCTCCGGTCGTCCCCTTCCTAGGCCTCGCCATCATCCAGACCACCGCCCTGGTGCTCTCGGCGCGGCGTGGTCAACATGGTTAACGACCGACTTCCATCGGAAGAGTACTATATGTGGAGAGGCTGACAGCTGGGTCCAGGCGGCCGCAAGGAAGTGCCTACTTATTATGTGATAAATAATTATTCCTCCACCTTACAGCAGGGACCCACTGGACGGGCCACCTTATTTCGCGAAAAAACATTTCCCCCCTGACTGCTCGGACCCACCGGACGGGCCAGCATATTTCGCAAAAAAATGGTCCCCCCGCTGTCAGCTCGGAGCCACCGGAAGTGCCTCCTTATTACGCACAAACAAATGAATACTCCCCCTGCTAGCTGGGACCCACCATGGTGGGAGGCTGACTTGTGGGCCTGCTAAGTTGACTAGGACGGGGGCCTTTGTCAACTTTAGTCAATATGAACGATTCTAGCTCCAGTGACCGTACGATGTCCATCCAACGGCCGTAGTTCTTCTTCAACCTCTGGTCTTCTTGCTCCAGCCGCCCAAAGCAGCGCCGGTCGTGCCGCATGCTCCTGCCTCCCATGGCCGGCTGTGCTGCCGCAGAGGCCTCACCGCCCCCTACTATTCCCACTGCTGGCCAGGCCCTATGGTGACGGCAGCCTCACACGCAGCCGAACTAGTGAACCCTCGTACTCCTCTCCGCGCGGGCTTCCACTGCCGCGTCTTCCCCGGCTCCCCTTCGTCCCCTTCCAAGGCCTCGCCGTCGTGCACCGCCCAGGAGCTCTCGGCATGGTGTGGTCAACGTGGTCAAGGAACGACTTCCATTGGACGTGGACTGTACGTGGAGAGGCTGACAGCTGGGTCCACGGCCGCAGCAAGGAAGTGCCTCCTTATTATGTGCAAAATAATTATTCCTCCACCTGACAGTGGGGACCCACCGGACGGGCCATCGTATTTCGTGAAAAAACATTTCCCCCCTAACTGCTGGGACCCACCAGCTACACCTTTGCACGCAAGGAAGTGCATCCGGTAAAAAAACGATTCACCCCCCTGACTGTTGGGACCCACCAGCTACATCTTCGCACGCAAGGAAGTGCCTGACAGTCGGGACCCACCTGGTCGAAGCGTACGTAGCGTTGTCATTCTGATCGCGAACGTGTACGTACATATATACTGGTCGATGTAGAGGCGCGCACGTGTCGTAGTAGAGGCGCACATGTAGCATGTACACGTACGTACAGCAGTCAGGGTGCAAGAAAGAAAATACGGCCACGTATATGTACATACGGTCGGGGTCTCAAACGCCTACTCGCGCATACGTACGGCGAGGGCTCGTGTACATGGCTCGGTCGGAATGGAGAAACAACGTCGTCGTCGTGTTCATGGGGAGGCAACGAAATGCATCGTGTTCATGGGGAGGCAACGGAATGCGTCGTGTTCATCGGGAGGGCTTGGATGAAACAAGTGATGGAAACGAGGCCTGGCGTACCGCAGAACGGAGGAAACGGCCTTGTGTTCGATCGGCCACGTTTGAAACGGGATCCTGTTCATCGGGAGGGGTGTGGCGTACCGTAAAACGGAGGAAACGGACCTCCTACGATCGAAACGGGGGTCATGTTGATCGGGAGGGGTGTGGCGTACCGCAAAACGGAGGAAACGGACTTATGTTGGAGCGCTACGGTCGAAACGGGGGTCCTGTTCATCGGGAGGGGTGTGGCGTACCGCAAAACGGGACTCCACGGGATACTGTTCATCTCCACTGTCGACCTCCTCCAGCCTCGACGGGCTCCTGTTCATCCAGCCTCCACGGGATCCTGTTCACCCAGCCTCCACCGCGCGCTACTCCACCGGCTACTGTTCAACCACCCCTCCACCATCTACTGTTCATCCAGCCCTCCACACCATGGGGTCCTGTTCAACCACCCCTCCACCATCTACTGTTCATCCAGCCCTCCACACCACGGGGTCCTGTTCAACCACCCCTCCACTGTCTACTGTTCATCCAACCCTCCACACCACGGGGTCCTATTCATCCACCCCTCCACGGGCACCCCTCC
>NC_041384.1:130652985-130708896 GCF_002162155.2 Triticum dicoccoides | reverse complement strand
TCGGCTTCAGTTAGCAGCAGTAGCGAAGGAATCGCTCGATCGGGTTCAGTTAACAGCCATCGATCGATCGCTCGGGTTCAGTAACGCGTAGCCTGCAGTGCAATCGCTCGGGTTCAGTTAGAGCCCAACGCCTCGCTTGGGTTCAGTTAGAGCCAACGCCTCGCACACACGCGTGTACGTGTACGAGAGAAACGCGCATCGCCCGAGCCCGACCTCCCACCGTAACCGGGAACTCCCAGAAATTTTCCTCCCCCTCGATTCTACCACGGTTTTTTCCATCATGGACGGCCCAAAGAATGTCATGCAGATGCGTCTCCGGCCCGCCCAGGACGAAAAGCCCATTTTCTATCATGATTTTTTGTCATAGAAGTAGGAGCCCACCACATCTATGATGATACCGGGTTTTCTCACAATTATTGTCATAGAAGTGTCATATGTATGACAAAAAAAATTTCGTTTGGCCCAAAATGTCACGGATGTGTCTTTTGTTTGTAGTGCAACTTGTGCTCTTATTTTGATGAACTAACCGTAGTCAAGTTTGGCAAAAATGTGTGGCAAAGTATGGCAATGCTAGTCCTAAAACCAAACAGCCCCAAAATATCCATTCGACTGTTGGAAATTACTGATCTGATGTCGAAGTAATTGCTGCATCGCCACCAAAAACCACCATTTCTTAAGCTAAAGTAGACCAAGGTAATCCCTGTATTAGCTTATTACTAAGATAAACAAAAGACACTGTAGAAACATTTAGGATGTGAGCTTGTCAATCCGAATGTGGAGGGACACAAGCTTAGCCCCGGCCAGCAGCTTGGGCAGAACTATCAAGAAGGTCAGCTCCTACACGTCGACGTTGCCGGGATCCTTGCTGCTTGTCACTTCCATTTCCACCTTAACGGTGTCGGTTGTGCCTTTGGGCTCCCCCGGCAGGCCGTTCGCCCACAGCTTGGCCACGTAGTGCGGCAGTGGGGACGCCCCTGCTCTGATGCAGACAACCGACACGGCGATAGGTGCGCTGATGTCGAGCATGCCGCCGACCAAGAAAAACACGCGGCAGTCCTTCTCCGCGAACAGCAAGAGCCATGGCTCCGACAGTGGCACTTGCAGCTGGAGCACCTTGCCGTACTAGATCTTGTGCACGGGCATGGGATGCACGGTGCTAATGTGGTGGTAGAGCGCCGGCGGCGGGCCTTCGTAGCCGCAGACAGGCACGGGGCATTTGCAGGGCGTGAGCGGACACACGCTCTAGCGATCGGCGAGCTTGTGGTAAGTGACGTAGAGCCCACAGCCTTCATGCGGGCACTCCACCCTCACCGACGAAAGGACGGAGTGCACCGCCGTGTTCCGCACGTCGAAGCCAGCGCCGCGCTCGCACTTCTGGCACTGCTGCTGGTTCCCGGGGCGCTCGACGCGGCAGTCCGCGCAGGCCAGGTGCCCTCCCTTGCACTACAGAAATCAATCGAACAACACATCAATCAAGAAACCTGCACCTTGCTCAATTAGCCGAATGGACGAGGTGTATTCGAACCTCATACACTGGAGGCGTCAAGGGGCAGAGGCACAAGGGGCAGTGGAGCACGGTGAGGTCCATCGAGACCTTAGAGAGCTCCATCGTCGGGTCCTGTTCGGTCTGCATGTTCTCGCCCTCCTCGTGCACAACAATCTCTTGACTTGGGCCGGGGTATTACAAAGCTTTACCGTCACATATTTTATACTACTTCAAGGTGCGTTAAATCAACACATGCAAGTACTCCCTCTGGTCCTTTTTACTCCGCACATTAGCTTTGTCTGAAATTAAAGTTTGCTAAGTTTGACCAAATTTATATTAAAAAATATTAACATCTATAACATCTAATAAATATAATATGAAAATATATTTCGAGATGGATATAATAATAAATATGTTATTATGTGAATGTTAATAATTTTTTGTATAAATTTGGTCAAAGTTGGATGAGATTGACTTCTGACAAACCTAATATGCAGAGTAAAAAGGACCGGAGGGAGTATCAAAAGGAGAGTCACGGCATGCATGCATGCGTTGTAATTAATGCATCCGTAAACGCAAATTATTGAAATATATCGAGTGCAGTGCTTTGATGTGTCGCGTCAACTCGTACATCAACGAGAAGTTTGATTATCCTCTCCCTCGTGGACTTAACTGCACCTGCCTTTGGCTATATGATAGGTTTGCCACATACCTGTCGGGCCCACCTGTCATACACGCAAAGGCAGGAGCGTCCCTCCCTCGCCCATGAGCGTGGTGGCTAGCAAGACTAGGAGAAGCTTTCGCTACACGCTCTCCCTCCCGCATGCGGTGGACATGCAGCATCTCAATCGGTGTCAGATGGCTAGAAGCGTACTATAGTACTCCTCCAGTGCAGTAGTACTCCATCATTGTTCGACTTCCCGAAGAGGCGAAGAGCCAAGCGCAGCCCGGACGCTCGTGTGGCAGTTTCATGTGTAGAGTAGTCTAGGATAGCATGTACCATGCATGTAAGCTTAAAATCGTTGGGGTCGGCTCCATGCTATGTGGCCGTCTCAAAGTTTAAAAAAAATTAAAATAGTCTTCTGGCCCTACCTGACACCTTGGTGATTGTAGTTTGCACGCCCATCTGGTCAAGACAGGAATATATATTTTAATTTGCTTTTTTCAAAAAGGGGGGACTCCCCGGCCTCTGCATCAGAATGATGCATACGGCCACATATATTTTAATTTGTGGTGGGTAAATGTTAGAGGTTGCAGCAAATATATTGTACACTGCGGGTCTTTTAGCCAAGTTTAGAGGCAAGCATGTGGGGCCAGTGCTATGATGTGTTGCGTCAACTCGTACAACGAGGAGAAGCTTGATTTTACTACACGCCTTCTCCCTCACCCATGCGCGCGGTTGCTCGCAAACGAGGACAGGCTTTTGATTAGTAGTACTTCTACAACAAGCTATCCATCCCGCTCGCGGTGGACGGACATGCGACAGTGGATTCGACACTGTAGAAGCAGTAGTAGTAACATCATTGTTCGTCTTCTCGAAGAGGCGAAGAGCCAAGCGCAAACCGAACGTTGCTGTTGTGAACATTGGAGCACGCATATAGCTAGGCTCTTGCATGAGACAAAATTGCTATGTGAGCCCACTATTGTACTAGTACGTACAACTACTTGCCAGTATAGCCCCACCACTCCAATCCATCTACTCCCAAGTCTCTGCGCAACACTGCTCACTCGAATCCAAGACCAAGTGACAGAAGCCACAAGCACCTATGGAGGCGATGGACGCGAGCGGCAGTCGGCTGTGCTACATCATCCAAGGCGCCGGCCTGCGGCCCCGCACCACGCAGCATTTCCAGATGGTCCTGGCGACCGTAGGCATCGTTCACGCGGTCATCGCCGCCGAGGGAGGAAACCCACAGCTGCTGGAGGGGCCCGATCCTCTGCCCGTGCCATTCTCTCCAACACAACGCCGGCTCGGGAGGTCCTCCGACCCTTCTTCCTCCCTACCGTATTGTCCGCAGATCCGACCTGCTGCCGCCGACATCCCGGCGACCCTCAGGTATAAGTTCTTTGAAAGCGGCCTTGCTCTACTGCCCCAGCTCCCCACGTGTCTGCATATGCATCTTTTTCTACTCCCATCAGCTCTTCCAAAGCCACCTAAATTTTTAGTATTATTAGAGGTAAAGCTACTTCATGCATTCCAATATAGGGCTTGGTTCAAACAATGAAGAAAGGGGGGAAAGTTGTAGCATGAATCTAGGACTTGATTCAAAGAGGAAATAATATGGTGAAAGTAGTAGAGACCGGGTACCCAACCGGTCTCTTGGTTGAAAAGGGAAATAATGGGAAAACGCAGTACAAACCGGATAAGGAACAAATCTATTATTGGTTGAAAAAGGATAGAAAGTGGCGGCTGGTGGACAAGTCAACAGAGTATGTCCAGGATTAGATTTGCTGCCATCACATAGTAAAAGGTCTCCAAGATTAGATTTGCTGCCCTCACATAGTAAAAGGTCTCAAGATTAGATTTGCTGCCCTCACATAGTAAAAGGTCTCAGGATTAGATTTGCTGCCCTCACATAGTAAAAGGCCTCCAGGATTAGATTTGCTGCCCTCACATAGTAAAAGGTCTCCAGGATGAGATTTGCTGCCCTCACATAGTAAAAGGTCTCTAGGATTAGATTTTCTGCCCTCACATAGTATAAGGTCTCCAGGATTAGGTTTGCTGCCCTCACATAGCATGAACAAACTCGGTATCACCACTTTATGCCTCCTTATAGGTACATTGTGCTGATGCGTCCACTGTCGCATGTCCTTATACCAACCTTTTGCTGTTGTTAATGTAAGGGCGCATGTAAAATGAAGCAATCACACTGTTACCTTAGGGACATGTCTAACCAGTGTTATTGTTAATGTAATGCCTCCAGTGATAAGATGCAATTAAACTATGTTACAAATGGCACTCCTGCTGTTTTCCCCTATATGATAAGTAAGTTGCTCCTTTACGCTGCTGAGTGTCCTAGTGTACCCACGGTCCCATGCCCTTAAACCAACTCTTTAGCTGCTGTTGATTTACTGTGTCTGGTAAACAAGCAATGCCACCATTAAAGTAATCCCATATTTGAGGAATCTCATTGTTGATCGTAATGCTTCTGGAAACATGAAGCATTGCTGACGTTTTGAAATTTCTACTGTCCTTGCGTGATTGCCATGAACATAATTAAGATGCTTCTTTTCATTTTGTATATATGTTTCATATATTCTTATTGACTAGCAACTGTTTACTTTCTATCTTTTTGTGCAGATAGGGATATCCATTTCACCTTGTTGCTATTGTGACCTTTTGGTGAACTGCACAAAACACTTTTTTTGGAATGAGTGTCTTGTGCAGTTCAACTAAAATGTCACGTGGGCAACATCTCTCAATTTTGGTGGAACTGCACAAAATGGTGATTGGAGTTTCCAAAATCTCCGTCATGTTCTGCTGGTAATCTTGTGCAACATTTTATTAGCCTTTGCAAGATCGAGCCGTCACTGTCACCACAATGTCACTTTATTTTAATGGAACTGCACAAAAGGATAAGAAAATTATAGTTGCACCGTACATGAGCCGGACAGCCATCCTTAATGTTCCTCAATTTTAGTGCAACTACTAAAGAAGAACCTGCCAGCTCACAAGAGCAAGTACTTCTTGCTAGTTGAATGATGCAATCTTTGCTTCATTTCACGTGAGATGCAGAAAAAGGCACATGAATTGAATCATGGAACTCCAGGCCGACCTCATCCAAGTAGAGCTGGAGGTTGAGTTCAAGGAGGCCGCTATTAAAGCGAAATCATGCTCTCATGTCTCCTTGTTTGTGCTATGCAAACATGTTGTGCAAACATGAATACTCAACTACAGATGTTGTGACGGTCAAGAGCATTCGCCAAGTTCTTCGATTGTATGACATGGCTAGCCAAGATGGATTTAATCCTGATATTCACTTTATCAAAAGGCTCTAATGGGTTGGTTCTGAATCTTGCAAGCTGGGAGTCAGTGAGATGTGTAGGCATCTTTGTTGTACTTATTATTTGAATCTTATTTGGTGGTTCTGAATCTTGCAAGCTGGGAATCAATGAGATGTGTAGGCATCTTTGTTGTACTTATTATTTGGATCTTATTTGTTGGTTCTGAATCTTGCAGGCCGGGAATCAATGAGATGTGTAGGCATCTTTGTTGTACTTATTATTTGGATCTTATTTGTTGGTTCTGAATCTTGCAAGCTGGGAAACACGGCATGATGATGCAGAGGACAATAACCATAAAAAACAGTTCAATCTTATTTTTTGTCATAGAAGTAGGAGCCCACCACATCTATGATGATACCGGGTTTTGTCACAATTATCGTCATAGAAGTATCATATGTATGACAGAAAAAAATTTCGTTCGGCCCAAAATGTCACGGGTGTGTCTTTTTTTGTAGTGATGACATTAATGAATTGGAGCTAGTTCTGTGTCACCATATGTTATAACTGTTACATGATGAACCGCATCCGACATAATTATCCATCACTGATCCATTGCCTACGAGCTTTTCATATATTGAACTTTTTTTAGTTACTTTACCATTGCAACTGTTACAATTCCTATAAAAACTGCTACTGTTACCTTTGCCACCGATACCGTTACTTCCATACTACTTTGCTACTAAATACTTTGCTGCAGATATTAAGTTATCCAGGTATGGTTGAATTGACAACTCAACTGCTAATGCTTGAGAATATTCTTTGGCTCCCCTTGTGTCGAATCAATAAATTTGGGTTGAATACTCTACCCTCGAAAACTGTTGTGATCCCCTATAATTGTGGGTTATCAGTAAACTACTCACACATCATCGGAGAGGCTATGGTGTTGATGCAGAAGCCCTCCGTGATCGATTCCCCCTCCGTTGGAGCGCCGCAAAAGTCCCCAAGATGGGATCTCACGGGTACAGAAGGTTGCAGCGGTGGAAAAGTGGTTTCGTGGCTCCCCCTGATGTTTTAGGGTATAAGAGTATATATAGGCGGAAGCAATAGGTCGGTGGAGCTCCGTGGGGCCCAAGAGGGTGGGGGGCGCGCCTACCCCCTGGGAATGCTTCCTAACATAATTATCAATGTAATTTTCTTTATTGTGGCATGAGTGTTCATATCCGAAAGATTCAAGACAAAAGTTTAATATTAACATAAGAATAATAATACTTCAAGCATGGCCAAAGAGAGTTCAGGCCTACAAAATCATATAGTTTGGCTATGCTCCATCTTCGTCACACGAAATACTCAAATCATGCACAACCCCGGTTTCAGCCAAGCAATTGTTTCATACTTTGGTATTTTCAAACTGTTTCAACTTTCACGCAATACCTGAGCATGAGCCATGGACATAGCACTATAGGTGGAATAGAATGGTGGTTGTGGAGAACACCAAAAAGAGGAAGATAGTCTCACATCAACTAGGCATATTAATGGGCTATGGAGATGCCCATCAATAGATATCAATGTGAGTGAGTAGGGATTGCCATGCAACATATGCACTAGAGCTACAAATGTATGAAAGCTCAACAAAAGAAACTAAGTGGGTGTGCATCCAAATTGCTTGCTCACGAAGACCTAGGGCATTTGAGGAAGCCCATCATTGGAATATACAAGACAAGTTCTATAACAAAAATTCCCACTAGTATATGAAACTGGCAAAATAAGAGACTCTCTATAATGAAGATCATGGTGCTACTTTGAAGCACAAGTGTGGAAAAAGGATAGTAGCATTGTCCCTTCTCTCTTTTTCTCTCATTTTTTTAGATACTCCCCTTTTTTTGGAGACTCTTTCTCTTTTTTTATTTCCTCACATGCGACAATGCTCTAATAACGAAGATCATCACACTTCTATTTATCTACAACTCAAGAATTACAACTCAATACTAGAAAAAAATATGACTCTATATGAATGCCTCCGACGGTGTACCGGGATGTGCAATGAATCAAGAGTGACATGTATGAAAAAATTATGATAGGTGGATTTGCCACAAATACGATGTCAACTTCATGATCATTCAAAGCAATATGACAATGATGGAACGTGTCATATAAATGGAACGATGGAAAGTTGCATGGCAATATATCTCAGAATTGCTGTGGAAATGCCATAATAGGTAGGCATGTTAGCTGTTTTGAGGAAGATATGAGGAGGCTTATGTGTGATATAGCGTATCGTATCACGGGGTTTGGATGCACCGCCAAAGTTTGCAACACCTTCTCGAGGTGAGAAAGGGCAATGCACGGTATCGAAGAGGCAAGCAATTATGGAAGGGTGAGAGTGCGTATAATCCATGGACTCAACATTAGTCATAAAGAACTCACATACTTATTGCAAAAATCTACGAGACATCAAAACAAAGTACTACACGCATGCCCCTAGGGGAAGGGTTGGTAGGAGTTAACCATCGCGCGATCCCGACCTCCACACAAAGGAAGACAATCAAAGAAATACCTCATGCTTCAAATTTGTTTAGGCTCTTGGTTTAACCATCGCGCGATCCCGATCTTGGTATTTTATTCAAACAACAAGCAAAACAAAAGAAAATAAAATGACGCTCCAAGCAAAACACATATCATGTGGTGAATAAAAATATAGCTCCAAGTAAAGTTACCGATGAACGAAGACGAAAGAAGGGATGCCTTCCGGGGCATCCCCAAGCTTAGGCTCTTGTTTGTCCTTGAATATTACCTTGGGGTGCCTTGGGCATCCCGAAGCTTAGGCTCTTGCCACTCCTTATTCCATAGTCCATCGAATCTTTACCCAAAACTTGAAAACTTGACAACACAAAACTTAACAGAAAACTCGTAAGCTCCGTTAGTATAAGAAAATAAATCACCACTGAGGTACTATTGTGAACTCATTCTAAATTCATATTGGTGTAATATCTATTGTATTCCACCTTCTCGATGGTTCATACCCTCCGATACTACTCATAGATTCATCAAAATAAGCAAACAACACATAGAAAACAGAATCTGTCAAAAACAGATCAGTCTGTAGCAATCTGTAACTTGCGAATACTTATGGAACTCCAAACATTCTACCAAATTAGGAAGTCCCAAGAAATTTGTTTATTAATCTTCTGCAAAAAGAATCAACTGAAAATCACATTCTTGTGATTTATGAAAACTAATCTCGTGCGCGCAAAAGTTTCTGTTTTTCGGCAAGATCAAGTTAACTATCACCATAGGTTATCCTAAAGGTTCTACTTGGCACAAACACTAAGTAAAAGACAAAACCACATATAACCAGAGGCTATATGAATTATTTATTACTAAACAGCAACAAAAAGCAAAGAACAAAGATAAAATTGGCTTGCCTGTTAACAAGCGCTTTTCTTTATTGCCTTTTTAGCTAGGCATGATGATGACAATGATGCTCACATAAAAGATAAGATGTGAAACATAACGGGAGCATCATGAAGCATATGACTAGCACATTTAAGTCTAACCCATTTCCTATGCATAGGGATTTTGTGAGCAAACAATTTATGGGAACATGAAACAACTAGCATAGGAAGGTAAGACACACAAATCTTCAAAATTTTCAACACATAGAGAGGAAACTTGATATTATTGCAATATGTAGAAGCATATGATCCTCTCTCATAATAATTTTGAATAGCATCACAAATGAATTCAACCATATAACCAGCACATAAAGCGTTCTTTTCATGATCTACTTGCATAGAAATTTTACTACTCTCCACATAAGCGAATTTATTCTTATCAACAGTAGTGGGAGCAAACTCAAGAAAATAACTATCATGTGTAGCATAATCCAATTGAAAATTAAAATCATGATGACAAGTTTCATGGTTATGTTTATTATTTATGGCATATGTGTTATCACAATAATCATCATAAATAGGAGGCATGCTTTCGTCATAATAAATTTGCTCATCAAAACTTGGGGGACAAAAAATATCATCTTCATCAAACATAGCATCCCCAAGCTTGTGGCTTTGCATATCATTAGCATCATAGGCATTCAAAGAATTCATACTAACAACATTGCAATCATGCTCATCATTCACATATTTTATGGCAAGCATTCTATGTAATTCTTCTTCTAGTACTTGAGCACAATTTTCCTTCCCATCATTTTCACGAAAGACATTAAAAAGATGAAGCATATGAGCCACCATTAATTCAATTTTTTTGTAGTTTTCTTTTATAAACTAAACTAGTGATAAAACAAGAAACGAAAAGATTCGGTTGCAAGATCTAAATATATACCTTCAAGCACTTACCTCCCCGGCAACGGCGCCAGAAAAGAGCTTGATGTCTACTACGCAACCTTCTCCTTGTAGACGTTGTTGGGCTTCCATGTGTAGAGGTTTGTAGGACAGTAGCAAATTTCCCTCAAGTGGATGACCTAAGGTTTATCAATCCATGGGAGGCGTAGGTTGAAGATGGTCTCTCTCAAACAACCCAAAAACCAAATAATAAAGAGTCTCTTGTGTCCCCAACACACCCAATACAATGGTAAATTGTATAGGTGCACTAGTTCGGCGAAGAGATGGTGATACAAGTGCAATATGGATGGTAGATATAGGTTTTTGTAATATGAAATTACAAAAACAGCAAGGTAACTAATGATAAAAGTGAGCACAAACGGTATTGCAATGTGTTGAAACAAGGCCCGAGGTTCATACTTTCACTACTGCAAGTTCTCTCAACAATAATAACATAACTGGATCATATAACTATCACTTAACATGCAATAAAGAGTCACTCCAAAGTCACTAATAGCGGAGAACAAACGAAGAGACTATTGTAGGGTACGAAACCACCTCAAATTTATCCTTTCTTATCGATCTATTCAAGAGTCCGTAGTAAAATAACACGAAGCTATTATTTCCGTTCAATCTATCATAGAGTTTGTACTAGAATAACACCTTAAGACACAAATCAACCACAACCCTAATGTCACGTAGATACTCCAATGTCACCTCAAGTATCTGTGGGTATGATTATACAATATGCATCACACAATCTAAGATTCATCTATTCAACCAACACAAAGAACTCCAAAGAGTGTACCAAAGTTTCTACCGGAGAGTCAAGACGAAAACGTGTGCCAACCCATATGCATAAGTTCACAAGGTCGCTGAACCCGCAAGTTGATCACCAAAACATACATCAAGTAGATCACGTGAATATCCCATTGTCACCTTAGATAAGCACATGCAAGCCATACATCAAGTGTTCTCAAATCCTTAAAGACTCAATCCGATAAGATAACTTCAAAGGCAAAACTCAATCCATTACAAGAGAGTAGAGGGGGACAAACTTCATAAGATCCAACTATAATAGCAAAGCTCGAGATACATCAAGATTGTGTCGAATCAAGAACACGAGAGAGAGAGAGAGAGATAAAACATATAGCTATTGGTACATACCCTCAGCCCCGAGGGTGAACTACTCCCTCCTCGTCATGGAGAGCGCCGGGGATGATGAAGATGGACACCGGAGAGGGAGCGCCCCCTCTAGCAGGGTGCCGGAACGAGTCTAGATTGATTTTCAGTGGCTACAAAGGCTTGCGTCTGCGGAACTCCAGATCTAGGTTTGTTTCTAGAAGTTTGGGTATATATGAGAGGTATTGGCGTTGGGAACAAGTCAGGGGGGTCTCCGGGCTGTCCACGAGGCAGGGGGCGCGCCCAGGGGGTGGATGCGCCCCTACTCTCGTGGGCAGCCTGGGACTCTTCCGGTCCATCTCCAATGCTCCATGGGCTTCTTAAGGTCCAAAAATAATCTCCGTCAAATTTTAGGTCAATTGGACTCTGTTTGGTTTTCCTTTTCTGCGATACTCAAAAACAAGGAAAAAAATAGAAATTGGCACTAGGCTCTGGGTTTATAGGTTAGTCCTAAAAATCATATAAAATAGCATATAAATGCATATAAAACATCTAATATGGATAATATAATAGCATGGAACAATCAAAATTATAGATACGTTGGAGACGTATCAAGCATCCCCAAGCTTAATTCCTACTCGTCCTCTAGTAGGTAAATGATAAAAACAGAATTTTTGATGTGGAATGCTAACTAACATAATTATCAATGTAATTTTCTTTATTGTGGAATGAATGTTCAGATCCGAAAGATTCAAGACAAAAGTTTAATATTGACATAAAAACGATAATACTTCAAGCATACTAACAAAGCAATTATGTCTTCTCAAAATAGCATGGCCAAAGAACATTCATCCCTACAAAATCATATAGTTTGGCTATGCTCCATCTTCGTGACACAAAATATTCAAATCAAGCACAACCCCGGTTTCAGTCAAGCAATTGTTTCATACTTTAGAATTTTCAAACCTTTTCAACTTTCGCGCAATACTTGAATGTGAGCCATGGACATAGCACTATGGGTGGAATAGAATATAATAATGGGGGTTATGTGGAGAAAAAAAAGGAGAAAGTCTCACATTGACGTGACTAATCAATGGGCTAGGGAGATGCCCATCAATTGATGTCAATGCAAGGAGTACGGATTGCCATGCAAATGATGCACTAGAGCTATAAATGTATGAAATCTCAACAAAAGAAACTAAGTGGGTGTGCATCCAACTTGCTTGCTCATGAAGACCTAGGGCATTTGAGGAAGCTCAACATTGGAACATACAAGCCAAGTTCTATAATGAAAAATGCCCACTAGTATATGAAAGTGACAAAACAGGAGACTCTCTATCATAAAGATCATCGTGCTACTTTGAAGCACAAGTGTGGAAAAAGGATAGTAGCATCGCCCCCTTTTTATTTCTCCTTTTTTGGTTTTTTGGCCTTCCCGTTTTTATTTGGCCTTTCTCTTTTGTTTTTGTTTTTGTTTTTTTGGGACAATGCTCTATGAATGATGATCATCACACTTCTATTTATTTACAACTCAATGATTACAACTCGATACTAGAACAAAGTATGACTCTAAATGAATGCCGCCGACGGTGTACTGGGATGGGCAATGAATCAAGAGTGGCATGTATGATAAGTTATGCGTGGTGGCTTTGCACAAATACGATGTCAACTACATGATCATGCAAGGAAATATGACAATGATGAAGCGTGTCATAATAAATGAAACGGTGGAAAGTTGCATGGTAATATATCTCGGAATGTCTATGGAAATGCCATAATAGGTAGGTATGGTGGCTGTTTTGAGGAAGATATAAGGAGGTTTATGTGTGATAGAGTGTATCATATCACGGGGTTTGGATGCATTGGCGAAGTTTGGACCAACTCTCAAGGTGGGAAAGGGCAATGCACGATACCGAGGAGGCTACCAATGATGGAAAGGTGAGAGTGCGTATAATCCATGGACTCAACATTAGTCATAAAGAACTCACATACTTACTGCAAAAATCTACAAGTCATCAAAACCAAGCACTACACGCATGCTCCTAGGGGGGAGGTTGGTAGGAGTTAACCATCGCGCGCCCCCGACCTCCACACAAAGGAAGACAATCAAAGAAATACCTCATGCTTGAAATTTGTCACACAACGGTTACCATACATGCATGCTACGAGACTTGCAAACCTCAACAAAAGTATTTCTCAATTTCACAATTACCCTACTAGCATGACTCTAATATCACCATCCTCATATCTCAAAACAATCATAAATAATCAAACTTCTCATAGTATTCAATGCACTTTATATGAAAGTTTTTATTATACTCATCTTGGATGGCTATCATATTAGGACTAAACTCATAACCAAAGAAAATTACCATGTTGTTTAAGACTCTCAAAATAATATAAGTGAAGCATGAGAGTTCATCTATTTCTTCAAAATAAAACCACTGCCGTGCTCTAAAAGGATATAAGTGAAGCATTATAGCAAACGACAAACTACTCCGAAAGATATAAGTGAAGATCAATGAGTAGTCTAATAATTATGCAACTATGTGAAGACTCTCTAACATTTAAGAATTTCAGATCTTGGTATTTTATTCAAACAGCAAGAAAAACAAAAGAAAATAAAATGACGCTCCAAGCAAAACACATCTCATGTGGTGAATCAAAATATAGCTCCAAGTAAAGTTACCGATGAACGAAGACGAAAGAGGGGATGCCTTCCGGGGCATCCCCAAGCTTAGGCTCTTGGTTTTCCTTGAATATTACCTTGGGGTGCCTTTGGCATCCCCAAGCTTAGGCTCTTGCCGCTCCTTATTCCATAGTCCATCGAATCTTTACCCAAAACATGAAAACTTCACAACACAAAACTTAACAGAAAACTCATATGCTCTATTAGTATAAGAAAATAAATCACCACTTAGGTACTGTTGTGAACTCATTCTAAATTTATATTGGTATAATATATACTGTATTCCAACTTCTCTATGGTTCATACCCTCTGATACTACTCATAGATTCATCAAAATAAGCAAACAACACATGGAAAACAAAATCTGTAAAAACAGAGTAGTCTATAGCAATCTGTAACTTGCGAATAGTTCTGGAACTCCAAAAATTCTACCAAATTAGGAATTCTAAGAAATTTGTTTATTAATCTTCTGCAAAAAGAATCAACTGAAAACCACGTTCCTGTGATTTATGAAAACTAATCTCGTGCGTGCAAAAGTTTCTGTTTTCAGCAAGATCAAGTTAACTATCACCATAGGTTACCCTAAAGGTTCTACTTGGCACAAACACTAATTAAAACACATAATAAAATCTAACCAGAGGCTAGATGAATTATTTATTATTAAACAGGAACAAAAAGCAAAGAACAAAGATAAAATTGGGTTGCCTCCCAACAAGCACTTTTCTCTATTGCCTTTTTAGCTAGGCATGATGATGACAATGATGCTCACATAAAAGATAAGAATTGAAACATAACGGGAGAATCATGAAGCATATGACTAGCAAATTTAAATCTAACCCACTTCCTATGCATAGGGATTTTGTGAGCAAACAACTTGTGGGAACATGAAACTACAAGCATAGGAAGGTAACACAAGCAAATCTTCAAGATTTTCAACACATAGAGAGGAAACTTGATATTATTGCAATATGTAGAAGCATATGATCCTCTCTCATAATAATTTTTAGTAGCATCATGAATTAATTCAACCATATAACCAACACATAAAGCATTCTTTTCATGTTCTACTTGCATACAAATTTTACTACTCTCCACATAAGCGAATTTATTGTCATCAATAGTACTGGGAGCAAACTGAAGAAAATAACTATCATGTGAAGCATAATCCAATTGAAAATTAAAATCATGATTACAAGTTTCATGGTTATGTTTATTCTTCATGGCATACGTGTTATCGCAATAATCATCATAAATAGGAGGCATGCTTTCATCATAATAAATTTTCTCATCAAAACTTGGGGGACAAAAAATATCATCTTCATCAAACGTAGCATCCCCAAGCTTGTGGCTTTTCATATCATTAGCATCATAGGTATTCAAAGAATTCATATAACAACATTGCAATCATGCTCATCATTCACATATTTTATGCCAAGCATTCTATGTAATTCTTTTTCTTGTACTTGAGCACAATTTTCCTTCCCATCATTTTCATGAAAGACATTAAAAAGATGAAGCATATGAGGCACCCTTAATTCCATTTTTTGTAGTTTACTTTTATAAACTAAACTAGTGGTAAAGAAACTAAAAGATTCAATTGCAAGATCTAAAGATATACCTTCAAGCACTCACCTCCCCGGCAACGACGCCAGAAAAGAGCTTGATGTCTACTATGCAACTTTCTCCTTATAGACGTTGTTGGGCCTCCAAGTGCAGAGGTTTGTAGGACAACAACAAATTTCCCTCAAGTGGATGACCTAAGGTTTATCAATCTGTGGGAAGCGTAGGTTGAAGATGGTCTCTGTCAAACAACCCTACAACCAAATAACATAGAGTCTCTTGTGTCCCCAACACACCCAATACAATGGTAAATTGTATAGGAGCACTAGTTCGGCGAAGAGATGGTGATACAAGTGCAATATGGACGGTAGATATAGGTTTTTGTAATATGTAATTATAAAAACAGCAAGGTAACTAATGATAAAAGTGAGCACAAATGGTATTGGAATGCGTTGAAACAAGGCCCAAGGTTCATACTTTCACTAGTGCAAGTTCTCTCAACAATAATAACATAACTGGATCATATAACTATCCCTCAACATGCAACAAAGAGTCACTCCAAAGTCACTAATAGTGGAGAACAAACGAAGAGATTATTTTAGGGTACAAAACCACCTCATAGTTATCCTTTTTGCTCGATCTATTCAAGAGTCCGTAGTAAAATAACACGAAGTTATTCTTTCCCTTCACTCTATCATAGAGTTCATACTAGAATAACACCTTAAGACACAAATCAACCAAAACCCTAATGTCACCTAGATACTCCAATGTCACCTCAAGTATCCGTGGGTATGATTATACGATATGCATAACACAATCATAGATTCATCTATTCAACCAACACAAAGAACTTCAAAGAGTGCCACAAAGTTTGTATTGGAGAGTCAAGACGAAAATGTGTGCCAACCCTAATGCATAAGTTCACAATGTCACTGAACCCGCAAGTTGATCACCAAAACATATATCATGTAGATCACTTGAATATCCCATTGTCACCACAGATAAGCACATGCAAGACATACATCAAGTGTTCTCAAATCCTTAAAGACTCAATCTGATAAGATAACTTCAAAGGGAAAACTCAATCCATTACAAGAGAGTAGAGGGGGAGAAACATCATAAGATCCAACTATAATAGCAAAGCTCGCGATACATCAAGATCGTGTCGAATTAAGAACACAAGAGAGAGAGAGAGAGATAAAACACATAGCTACTGGTACATACCCTCAGCCCCGAGGGTGAACTCCTCTCTCCTCGTCATGGAGAGCGCGGGATGATGATGATGGCCATCGAAGAGGGATCCCCCTCCGACAGGATGCCAGAATGGGTCTAGATTGGTTTTCGGTGGCTACACAGGCTTGCGACGGTGGAACTACCGATCTAGGTTTCTTTCTGGAAGTTTGGGTATATATGAGAGGTATTGTCGTCGGGAATAAGTCTGGGGCGTCTCCGGGCTGTCCACGAGGCAGGGGCCGCGCCTAGGGGGGCGGGCGCGCCCCCACCCTCGTGGGCAGCCCGGGACTCTTCTGGTCCATCTCCGATGCTTCGTGGGCTTCTTCTGGTCCAAAAATAATCTCCGTCAAATTTCAGGTCAATAGGACTCCGTTTGGTTTTCCTTTTCTTCGATACTCAAAAACCAGGAAAAACAGAAACTGGCACTGGGCTCTGGGTTAATAGGCTAGTCCCAAAAATCATATAAAATAGCATATAAATGCATAAAAACATTTAAGACGGATAGTATAATAGCATGGAACAATAAAAAATTATAGATATGTTGGAGACGTATCAAATATCTACGCAATGATCATGAATATAGGCATCACGTCCGTGTCAAGTAGACCGAAACGATTCTGCATCTACTACTATTACTCCACACGTTGTGGCACCCCGGCTCAGAGCAACCGGTTCACCATGCATTGCTAGCCCAGAGACCATGTCTTCTTGCAACACACAACATCTTGGTACAGAAAACAACAGCTTTATTGATGCTAGCGGACTAGAGTTTATATTACAATGGAGTCGAGGCCAAGCGACACACACGGTGCGGCTGAACAATATGTACATTATTTAGTGAACATAAAGGGGCCTCGATCATAACAACTATGCAGCAGCGGAACAACGTCGTAGCAGAAACTCCGTAGCACAGGGACACCAATGTGGACACGATCTAGACTCAAGCAGCGCTCCTTTCCGACGAGACTTTCCTGAAATCTGGCATGACATGCCAGGTCAGTACATTGAATGTACTTGCAAGATCACAACAGGCATAATCATAATGACAAACAATATCATGATAATTAACCAATTAATAATGCAATAATGTTTCAACAAGCTGTGATCATGCTCTTGTGATAAACGTCCCTCGAGACTGACTTACCAACTATGATCGTTCTCGGATCACACACACAAACCACCATCGTGGTCTTGACATGGGTGGCTCGTGATCCTTACGGCGATCACAACCACGACCAATGCTTGGTCTCGAACATCTCGATGGCCTTTCCGCCATCATCCACTGTGCAAAGTTGATAACTTAGTGTGCAAAATTTATTAAACGTTGACCCATGGTGGGACCTACTACGAGCCTGTTCGTGACCGTGGACTTAACTATCGATAGATTATACACTCTACAAGGTAGCACACTGTACCCACATCACGGAACCCATGGCCTCGCACTCCCATTCGGGTGGGCCAACGGCATTCCGACAAAACCCCTCCATTGCCATGACATTCTCCCGGCCACTCCGACACAATCCCCACTAGGCTAGTCCTGGGTGGCCCCGTGTCTACCAAAGACACAATGACCACCGCCGTGGCCAAAACGATCCCACAAGGAGACCCGGTACCATAATCTCAACAACGGGCACAAAAGGTTATGTCTGCTTACCGAGCCAGGGTAAGAAAGCCCATCACCTTCCCTAGTTGGAGGCACCGACCACAGGCATGACAATGAACCGAATCAAGGCATCCCATAAGGCAAATGTGGTTGCACTGGAAAAAACTCGATTCAGTGGCACCATGACCCGGCCAACGATATGTTCAAGTTGAGTTATATTCAGGTTCAACTTAAAGTAAAAAAATAACTGGTGTCTTAGTATGCCATGAAATGCAACTTAACCTATGCATCACATATTAATGAAAATGACTGAGTCAACCATATTCACATTAAGCATAATCATCAACAACTTATGCCACTTTTCTGGTTAGGAAAAACCTTACTTTAAGTAGAATATTTTCTAGCAAATTTTTATTATTTTACTCATGCAAGAAAATAACTTTAAGTAATTACTCATTGGTATCACAATATTATTCTTTCATCATCACAAATGTATCCTAGATTCTTTACCAGGTAAGTTAGTTTCAAACATTCTGTAAATTAAGCATATTAACTGAAACAAGCACTTTACAGAATAAAAATAACATAATAGTTATTTAAATGCATGGATTAAACTTTTAATTCAAGTAAGAAAATCATAAATATTGAAATGGCACCATGAAAATGTTGTTGTGGCTAGCCTTAGTGCAGATGAGGTTCACAAGCCTTATGGCGATCCTCAAGACAAGCCTTACCCTCTGAAAATAATTTGCCTTATGGTGAAAGCTCCTCCCGTGCCATCCTCCTTGACGGGCACCTTCTTGGTCTCTGGTGGCACAGCTCTGGACTTCTTGCCCTTGCCGGTGGAGCTCTCTGGCACGTCCTCGACGGGAGTGCAACACCCCGAAGAGGTGCGCTTGCCGGAGTGGGTGCGAGGGGTCTCGCCGGTTTTCTTTCCTCCTGGGGCTTCAACGGCAGGAGCAAGTGCCTTTGTGGCAGCTGCTGCAATTGCCTCCCGGTAGAGTAGGTCAGCGCATATCATCGCATCCTTCTTGTCTGAGGGGACGGTAATGATGTTCATCGGCCCGGGCATCTTCAGCATGTTGTAGGCATAATGGGAAGCCGCCATGAACTTGGCCAGTGCCGGGCGGCCGAGGATTCCATTGTAGGGAAAGGGGATCACGGTCACATAAAATACAATCCTCTCCGTCCTGTAATTCAACTTGCCTCCATATGTCACGGGCAGCGTGACCTTTCCCTTTGGCTGGCTCCTCCCCGGGTTGACCCCTTGGAACGTGCCCGTCTCCTCGAGGTCTCCATCAAGGATCTGCAACCTCTTGATCACAACATGCGAGATCAAGTTCAGACTGGCCCCGTCATCAACTAGCATCTTTGTCACCTTGAGGTTGCGGATCGTTGGTGAAACCAACAACGGCAAGCACCCGACCGCAGTAGTCCGGTCAGGGTGGTCCTCGATGTCGAAGATGATAGGCGTGCTGGACCACTTCAGTGGCTTTCGTGCGTTGAGTGATGGCTCCACTGCCGTAATCTCATGCGCCCACTGCTTGAGCTGGCGGTGGGACGCATGCTGCGAGGCGCCACCATCGACACACATGGCCTTTGTAGCTTTCTGGAGCTCGTGGTTGCTGGACTCATCGTCCTCGTCGTGACCATCGTCTTCCTGCTTCTTGTCGCAGCCTCGGGCGGGCCTCTCTTGCTGGTTATCCTTTCCGCGGCGGCCTCCTTGGCCGCCACGCTTCTTGCCAGATCCCTCGGCACCCTCTTGGCCCTTCTCCTTATCCCGCCGCTCATACTCGGCTTTCTGCTTCTCAATGGGCAGCTCAACTTGCCGGCAGTTCTGGAGGTCGTGGCCCTTGGTGCGGTGGATCTTGCAATACTGCTTGTCAGAGCCCCCTCGCTTGTCGGCAGCCGCCAAGGCCCGGCAAGCGGCACACCCGGCAACCTTCTTGCTGGGGTCGCTTGCCTTTTTCTTTTTGGCAGTGCCGGTGTCGTCAGACCCCTCGACGGCAAGCATAGTCTTGCCCTTGCGCTTCCTGTTATGGCGCTGGCCCTTCTTTGCCGGGGTGACGGTGTCATCCGTGGAGTCGGTTTCCATGCCAGCGTCCTCACTGGGGTACTTCCTCCCCTCTTCAGCTTAGGCGCACTAATCGGCCAGGACATAAAGTTTGGACATATCCTTGACTTTGTTCATCGCCAGCTCCTCACGCATCTTGCGGTTGTGCACATTTTGATGGAATGCACTGATCATGGCGGCAGGATGAACTTCTGGGATGTTGTAATGCACTAGGCTGAACCTTTGGATGTACTTGCGCAAGTTTTCTCCTTCCTTCTGGGGGATGATATGCAAATCGCTTGCCTGTCCATGAGCTTGGTGGCCTCCAGTAAAGGCGCCAACAAACTCATGACACAGATCCAACTAGGAAGAAATGGAGTCCACCGGCAAGTGCATCAACCATGACATAACATCATGGTTGAGTGCCAACGGGAAGTAATTGGCAAGCACCTTATCGTTGAGGGCCGCAGCAGCTTGCATCGTGATGGTGTATATGCTGAGGAACTCCGATAGGTGAGTCTTGCCGTTATACTCCTTGCAAACGTCGGGCTTGAACGTGCGGTGGGAGGGCCACTGGAACTGCCACAGCTCACGGGTGAAGGCCGGACAGCCCGCCTCATAGGGTAGGCCACCGTAGCCTCCCGGTGCTTGGTGGTCCATATATAGTGGGCCCTACCCTCCTGTCCGACTGGTGGCGCGCGTCGCGCCGGCGCTCGATGGTGGTTCGAGCATCTTCATGAACTCGCTCCCAAAGAACTTGACGTTGGTCGCGGTGGGTACACGGATCGGACGACGCTACGAAGATATCATCACGAGCATCGTCGTGACGGATCGACACCCGCGGTGGCTAGTGTGGACGAGAGTGCACCGTGGCTGCATCGCCTCTGGCCCGTCCACCGCCGGCATGTGGTGGCTTGACGGAGCGACAGCCTACGGGCCCCGTTGGTCGTGGTTCGTCTTTGTTGGCGATGCCGATGAGGCTCCGGACAGTGGCCCTCCATTCATCGAGCTTCTCTGCAGAAGGAGGAAAGTCGAGGAGAAGTTGCGCGCGCCAGAGCTTCTGCTGGTGTGGGTGGCGTCGAAAGCTGCATGGACCGTGACATGCTTCGACTTCTAACTAGGTTAGAAGGAGCTCTATCACGGCCCTGCAGCTGTCCGCCATTTTCGCCAACACCTCAGCGCGCATGCTAGCCCTCCTCGTCACATGAAGGATGCGCGGGGCTCTTCCCAGGACGGCGCCAAGGGTCACCAGCGGGGCCGCGCTGTTCATCGCACACAACTTGAGAAGAGCATGCCGTTGGAGCCGGTGTTGGTGTCTTGGAGGTCGCCGCGCCGTCGTCTGGTGGCACGTCGATGCCCCTGGAGGGCCCCGCGCCGCCTGCGGGGGGACCAACTCCGGCTCTGGAGTTTGCAGCGTGTAGCTCATCGCCTGGCGCATGAATGACGCCGATCACCAGGCCCGGACTGCCAGGGTGATGTGGATGTTTGCGGGTCGCGCCACGGGTCCTTTCCGTGACTGGCCCGCTACTGGTCCGCATCGGTACAGGCAGTCCGGTCACGGATGAGCCGATCGCCGTGGTCGTCTTTCTCTTTGGATCCATGGCGATGAAGAGCTGTGCTACTAGCTGCTAAACAAGATTCTCACTACTGCGCCCCCTACCTGGCGCACCAAAGATGTCGGTGGGAAACGACACCTATGGGATCACAAGAATCCCTACTACGGTTGTGGGGCACGGGGTGGTGAGAAGAGTGGGATCAGCAGTCGGTGCAAAAACTCAGGTCGTTTACCCAAGTTCAGGCCGCGAGGATGCGTAAAACCCTAGTCCTACTTTGGTGTGTATATTTGTGTTCTTGGAGGTCTTGAGCTAGTTACAACGAGCGTAACTTGTCCAAGGGTCCGAATCCTTTTCCTGGATGCCTTGGGCCTCCTTTTATAGGCAAGGGGATCGCCACAGTGGCACATAGGAGGTGGCATCAGGGTACTGTGGTTAAGCCTATCGCTAGCTATTATAGGACAAGACGCATTTAATGCACCTCTGACGTGTCCCCTTCACTTTACCGCCGCTTCTTCCTGCCTTGACACGCGCTTGGGCCAGCAAGGCGGTCAGGGCCATGTAGGCTGGCAGGCTACTTAGGTGGATCGATGGTAGGGCCTTCACGAAGATTTGCATGCCACCATGTAGGCACGCGCTGAGTTGGCCGAGAAGCCTCATGCCGACACGCAGGCGCCTGCCCAGCTGGTGGGCTGGTAGCTGCATGGGAGCGGTGGTAGAAGCTTGGCGGGTGCGGGCCTGGCTGTGGCCTTGCGGACGCCCTCGGCAAGGGCCTTGCCGAGGCCCCGACAAGGGTCTTGCCGTGGCGATGTGGTCGTCCCCGGCAAGGGTCTTGCCGAGGTTCATCGTCTTCTGATCCTCTTCTGATTTGGAGTGTTCCTTTTCTTCACAAAGATCTGCATGCCATCACAGAGGCACCTCCCGAGCCTTGATTCCAATGTGGTTGTCGGGAACCTTGGGCTCGAGGGTGATGCGCTCCGCTGGCGTTGGGCAAGCTATCCCGGCAAGGTCCTTGCTGGGGCCGTGGAGGCCGCCCCGGCAAGGGTCTTGCCAGGGGAAACCACCTTGCCGTCTTGCTCTTCGTGTCTCTGTCTTGGCGTTGCTTTCACCATTTTGAGGCTTTGACTCCTCCCTGTCTCTACCCTGCTTAAGTGTGGTCGTGGGCGCGGCTCTGACTGCCGATGCACAAGTAAGGGGTACAAAAGGAGCGCCCCTACTTTAGTACACCGACAAAAGGTTTGGAATTTACGTTGTGGCCTCAGTTAACTGCATGAACCACTGTAACAAGATACGTAGTTACTTATATGTCAGACAATAGATTATTAATTGTTAGCTGGTCGATAGCCTAGTGCTGAAGCGAGCTGAGGCAATGTGCCGTGTTTTGCACAACTGCTTACAAGTGGGGTAGCACAAACAGTGTTTACAAGTACTTATGTATACGTCGGTGCACATTTCTCGAACGAGTACTCTATTTCATCAAACACACACTGCTCGTATGATAAACCGTGACAACTTATGTCTTACCATGCCATATTCATGAAAAAACTAGTGAGGACGCATCTGTTTCGACAACAATTATGATGGTTCTCACATGATTCACGGGCACACAAAAGTAGTAGCAGTTCCTGTAGAAGGATTCAAATAGAGTACTAGCCCCAGAGGGCTTGATAATAGGCAAGGTTCAGATAAGTAGACACAATCCAAACTAGTATTAAACACTAGCTGGGGCAACTATTTCATGCCTCGATCTAATTTGGGCTGGACACAAGATGAACCTTGCCATGAACATCACCGAGGACGTCCGGCAGCAACTCAATCCTGTGAACCTTCATGAAGATAACCTTGTGGCCTTGCTGTCGGTGTCAAAACCGGCGGATCTCAGGTAGGGGGTCCCGAACTGTGCGTCTAAGTCTAATGGTAACAGGACGCAGGGGACACAATGTTTACCCAGGTTCGGGCCCTCTCGATGAAGGTAATAACCTACTTCCTGCTTGATTGAACTTGATGATATGAGTATTACAAGAGTTGATCTACCAAGAGATCGTAGAGGCTAAACCCTAGAAGCTAGCCTAAGATTATGATTGTTGTTGTCCTACGGACTAAACCCTCCGGTTAAGGGGCTAGGGTTACAAAAAGTAGGTTACAGAGAAGGAGATCTACATATCCGAATTGCCGAGCTTGCCTTCCACGCAAAGGAGAGTCCCACCCGGACACGGGACGAAGTCTTCAATCTTGTATCTTCATAGTCCAACAGTCCGGCATAAATACATAGTCCGGCTGTCCGAGGACCCCCTATTCCAGGACTCCCTCAGTAGCCCCTGAACCAGACTTCAATCACGATGAGTCCGCCACGCAGATTGTCTTCGGCATTGCAAGGCGGGTTCATTCTCCGAATACTCCATAGAAGATTTTGAACACAAGGATCGTGTCCGGCTCTGCAAAACAAATTCCACATACCACCGTAGAGAGAACAATATTCCACAAATCTAATCTGCTGACAACTCTTCGTAGCGTGACATCACGCCGCGGCCCGGTTATTATAAGAACCTTTTTTCCCTGCCTGCTACTGCATGTATTGCGAGGCAGTTTAATTGGCATGTCTTGTCGAAGCAGAAATCGTGTTCCCCTTATCACGGGATTCTCATCAATACTGGTGTGGGCAACCCAACCATGCCTGTTAGTATGACTCCTCGATTTTAGGCAAGTTCCAAACGGCCACGCGAGGGACGCTTGATATTCACCCTCTTTATAAAGGGGCCAAAACCTGTCCTTTTCTTTCCACGCTCTATCCTTCCTTTCCCCTACCTCGAGTTCCAACACCCAAGGTTGAGGCTAAGCGCTCCGGACCTTCAACCATGTCCGGATCCAACCTTCAAGGCCAGTGGATTGCCTCTTCTGTCACAGAGGAGGACATCAAGAAGCTTAGGGAGGCTAGGTATCTGACCGCCAAAATCCCCCACAGGCTACCTGCTCAAGGGAAGGTTATCCCCACTCCCAAACCCAACGAGAGTGTTGTATTTGTTTCTCACTTCCTTCGAGGGCTAGGTTTTAGTCTTGATCCCTTTGTAAGAGGGCTCATGTTCTATTACGGGCTAGATTTCCATGATCTAGCTCCAGATTCCATCCTTCACATCTCGTCGTTTATCGTCGTGTGTGAGGCCTTCCTCCGCATTACCCCACACTTCGGCTTATGGCTCAAGAACTTCTATGTGAAGCCGAAGATGATCGACGGGCGACACAGAGACTGCGGAGGCGCTATAATAAGCAAAGGTGCTGACGCCCTATGGCCAAAGGTTCCTTACCGGAGGTGTCCGACTTATGGCAACGGGAGTGGTTTTACATCACAGCACCCCGAGGTACAAAGCGGACGGCCGCCCCATTCTTTCGCTCAGGCTCTCCTCCCCAACTGGCATAATGGGTCAACAAAGGGCTGGACTGGGGGCCAGTTAATGACGTGCTGACATTGCAAAGCCACATCCATGATCTCCTCAAGAGGGATGTCAGTCTCGTCAAAGTAACTCAACTAATGATAGTTTGTCGGGTCCTGCCATGCCAACGTCGATCTCTCCATATGTGGGAGTTCAACCCGGAAGGACCGCGATTCAACACTTCTTCGGTGTGACGCTCGAATGATGTATCAATTATTCTTCGGATCATGAATAAAGTGTCCGGACACCACCGAGGATACTTGAGGTGACATTGGAATATCTAGGTGACGTTAGGGTTTTGGTTGATTTGTGTCTTAAGGTGTTATTCTAGTACGAACTCTAGGGCTGTTTGTGACACTTATAGGAATAGCCCAACGGATTGATTGGAAAGAATAACTTTGAGGTGGTTTCGTACCCTACCATAATCTCTTCACTTGTTCTCCGCTATTAGTGACTTTGGAGTGACTCTTTGTTGCATGTTGAGGGATAATTATGTGATCCAATTATGTTATTATTGTTGAGGGAACTTGCACTAGCGAAAGTATGAACCCTAGGCCTTGTTTCAACGCATTGCAATACCGTTTGTGCTCACTTTTATCATTAGTTACCTTGCTGCTTTTATATTTTCAGATTACAAAAACCTATATCTACTATCCATATACCACTTGTATCACCATCTCTTCGCCCAACTAGTGCACCTATACAATTTACCATTGTATATATTGGGTGAGTTGGGGACACAAGAGACTCTTTGTTATTTGATTGCAGGGTTGCTTGAGAGAGACCATCTTCATCATACGCCTCCTACGGATTGATAAACCTTAGGTCATCCACTTGAGGGAAATTTGCTACTATCCTACAAACCTCTGCACTTGGAGGCCCAACAACGTCTACAAGAAGAAGGTTGTGTAGTAGTCATCAAGCTCTTTTCTGGCGCTGTTGCCGGGGAGGTGAGTGCTTAAAGGTATATCTTTAGATCTTGAAATCGAGTCTTTTAGTTTCTTCTTTTGTCACTAGTTTAGTTTATAAAAGAAAACTATATAAAAAATGGAATTGAGTTTGTCTCATACGCTTCACCTTTTTAATATCTTTTGTGAGTATGATGGAAAGGATAATTGTGCTCACGTGCTAGAAGAAGAAATCTATAAAATGTTTGGCACTAAATATTTGAATGATGAGCATGATTGTAATGTTGTTAGTACAAATTCTTTGAATATCCATGATACTAATGATGATTGCACTAGTTATGATTTCTCCTATAAACATGTCAATTTTTGTGGAGTACATTGGGTTTGTAAGTACACACCAAATAGGGAAGATAGATATTGCAAGAGGCATAAGTACTTATAAACTAAATTATTACAAGAAAGGCTAGATGAATGTGCTGAAAATTTAAATTTTCTTAGTCGTACTTGTGAGCTTTGCAATGAACATGATCATTTCAATACCCAATGCAAATTGTTTCATGATCGTATCGTGTCCAAAAATTGTGATGACTTGATTTCCCTTGCACATCATAATGAACTTAGTTTCTCTTGGGTTATGAAGAAATGAAACGTATAACTAAGGATATTCCAAAATTTGCCCTTGATAGAGTTCTTCATTTTGATCTAGAGGAAATTTATATGTATTGTGCGGTGAATTGTATTGAAAATCCTTATATTGCCAACTACATAAAGAAAAGAAAAGAAATAGAAGATGAAGAGAATACTAATGAAAGGGAAGAGACTTCCCAATATCCTCCTATTATTTCTTATGATGAATCAGGTAATGATGAGGATCCTCCTATTCAACCAATCTCATTAATAAGGAGCTACAAAAAGAGGATTGAACCCACACATGATGTGGTGAAGAAGAAGAAAAGAAAAAGGAAGAGAGGTAAAAAGGTACCCCTACCAGATAATGGTGCTCCCATTACTATAGTGCCTCATGAAAATATAATTGTGGAAGATAATGATACATCTCATGATCTTGAAAATCTTTTTGGCACTTGCTTGGAAGAATATGATAATTGCTATACTATTGGTGCTATCCATACTATTAATGATGAGAGTGATTATGCTTATGATATGAAAAGTCCCAAGCTTGGGGATGCTATGTTTGACGAAGATGATGTTTTTGAGAATATATTTTCTGCAATTAATGTTTGTCCCAAGCTTGGGGATGCTACGCTTAATGAAGATGATATTTTTAGTATCCCAAGTTTTGATATGGAAATTTATAATGATAATAACATGCCTCCTACTTATGATAATTATTGTGATGATACATATGCTATAAAAAGAGTGAGGATTATATTTATAAAACTTGTCATGATTATGGTTACCCATTTTCTGAACATTACTCTTTTTATGTGGAAACAATTTATAGTATCCAAGTCTCTTATGATACTCCCACTATCCCGAATGAGAAGAATTTTTCTTATGTGCAGAGTAATAAAATTTCTATGTTTGTAGATCATGAAAAGAATGCTTTAGGTGCTGGTTATATTGTTGAATTCATTCATGATGCTACTGAAAATTATTATGAGGGAGGAACATATGCTTGTAGGAATTGCAATAATATCAATTTTCCTCTCTATGTGCTAAAAGTTTTGAAGTTATGCTTGCTTTACCCTCCTATGCTAGTTGATTATTGTTCCCACAAGTTGTTTGATAAAAAATCCCTATGCATAGGAAGTGGGTTAGACTTAAATGTGCTAGTCATATTCTTCATGATGCTCTATTTATGTTACGATTCTCATCCTTTATATGAGCATAATTGAAATCATCATGCCTAGCTAAGGGCGTTGAACGATAGCGCTTGTTGGGAGGCAACCCAATTTTATTTTAGTTCCTTGGCTTTTGTTCATGTTTAGTAATAAATAATTTATCTAGCCTCTGTTATGGTTGAGTTTTTATCTTTTAATTAGTGTTTGTGCCAAGTAGAACCGTTGGGAAGACTTGGGGAAAGTCTTGTTGATCTTGCTGTAAAAAACAGAAACTTTAGCGCTCACAGAATTGCTGCCATTTTTAGTTGGAGAGTGCTATTTAGTTAATTTTTTTGCATATGATTAATAGATAAATTCCTCAGGTCTAGCAATTTATTTGAGAATTTTATGAGTTCTAGAAGTATACATTTGATTCAGATTACTACGGACTGTTCTGTTTTTCATGTGTTGTTTACTTATTTTGATGAATCTATGGCTAGTAAAATAGTATATAAACCATAGAGAAGTTGGTATACAGTAGGTTTAACACCAATATTAATAAAGAATGAGTTCATTACAGTACCTTGAAGTGGTGATTTATTTTCTTATACTAAGCTTACGAGTTTTCTGTTAAGTTTTGTGTTGTGAAGTTTTCAAGATTTGGGTAAGGATTCGATGGAGTATGGAATAAGGAGTGGAAAGATCCTAAGCTTGGGGATGCCCAAGGAACCCCAAGGTAATATTCAAGGATAGCCAAGATCCTAAGCTTGGGGATGCCCCGGAAGGCATCCCCTCTTTCGTCTTCGTTCATCTGTAACTTTACTTGGAGCTATATTTTTATTCACCACATGATATGTGTTTTGCTTGGAGCGTCAATTTTTTTTGTTAGGATTTGCTTGATTTTATTTAGAAAAATGTTTTGCATCTTTTATTTCAATAAAAGTGGCATTGATAGTCTTTACTATGCCTATTTAGAAGTCCACATGTTGCTGTTTGAAAACAGAAAGTTTACCGCTATTGCAATAATTCCCTAGAAAAGTCAGAATGTGATAAAATGTTGAAACCTTTTTCATACTAAGATCTGATAAATTTACTACAGTGGGAATTTTCTTTCATAATTTTTGGAGATAGGGAATTATGGATGTTGCCGCATTCTTTACAGACTGTCCTGTTTAGGTAGATTGCTGTTATGTTTTCATTGTTTGCATATGTTTGCTTCTTTAATGATTATATTTGAGGATAGGACTATTAAATATGAAGAGGAATTTAGTATGAAATGTTAACTTTAGTGATTTCCTACAGTAGAGTATGATAAGGTTTTGGCAATGGTTTATACTAACTTATCTCACGAGTCCTTGTTGAGTTTTGTGTGGATGAAGCTTTTGAGATTTAAGGAGACCTTGATATGAGAGGAATTACGGAGACACAAAAGCTCAAGCTTGGGGATTCCCAAGGCACCCCAAGATAATATTTCAAGAAGTCTCAAGCATCTAAGCTTGGGGATGCCTCGGTTGGCATCCCACCTTTCTTCTTCAACAATTATCGGTTAGTTTCGGTTGATCCTAAGTTTTTGCTTCTTCACATGATGTTTGACATTCTTAGAATATCATTTTATTTTGTTTTGCTTGCTGTTTGAATAAAATACCAAGATCTGAAAATCTTAAATGTTAGAGAGTCTTCACATAGTTTCATAATTATTTGGCTACTCATTGATCTTCACTTATATCTTTCGGAGTAGTTTGTCGTTTGCTCTAGTGCTTCACTTATATATTTTTAGAGCACGGTGGTGGTATTATAGAAATATATGAACTCTCATGCTTCACTTATATCATTTTGAGAGTTTTAAATAGCATGGTAATTTGCTTAAATAATCCTAATATGCTAGGCATCCAAGAATAGTAAAAACTTTCATATATAGTATTGAATACTAAGAGAAGTTTGATGCTTGATGATTGTTCTGAGATATGGAGATGGTGATATTAGAGTCATGCTAGTTGAGTAGTTGTGAATTTGAGAAATACTTGTGTTGAATTTTGTGGTTCCCGTAGCATGCACGTATGGTGAACCGTTATGTGATGAAGTCGGGGCATGGTTTATTTATTGATTGTCCTCCTTATGAGTGGCGGTCGGGGACGAGCGATGGTCTTTTCCTACCAATCTATCCCCCTAGGAGCATGCGCGTAGTACTTTGTTTCGATAACTAATGGATTTTTGCAATAAGTATGTGAGTTCTTTATGACTAATGTTGAGTCCATGGATTATACACACTCTCACCCTTCCACCATTGCTAGCCTCTCCAGTACCGCACAACTTTCGCCGGTACCATAAACCCACCATATACCTTCCCCAAAACAGCCACCATACCTACCTATTATGGCATTTCCATAGCCATTCCGAGATATATTGCCATGCAACTTTCCACCGTTCCGTTATTATGACACGCTTCATCATTGTCATATTGCTTTGCATGATCATGTAGTTGACATCGTATTTGTGGCAAAGCCACCGTTCATAATTCTTCCATACATGTCACTCTTGAGTCATTGCAAATCCCGGTACACCGCCGGAGGCATTCATATAGAGTCATATTTTGTTCTAAGAATCGAGTTGTAATTCATGAGTTGTAAGTAAATAAAAGTGTGATCATCATCATTACTAGAGCATTGTCCCAGTGAGGAAAGGGTGATGGAGACTATGATTCCCCCATAAGTCGGGATGAGACTCCGGACAAAAAAAAGAAAAAAAAAGAAAAAAAAAGAGGCCATAAAAAAAAAGAGAAAAGGCCCAAATAAAAAAATAAAAAAATGAGAGAAAAAGAGAGAAGGGGCAATGCTACTATCCTTTTACCACACTTGTGCTTCAAAGTAGCACCATGATCTTCATGATAGAGAGTCTCCTATGTTGTCACTTTCATATACTAGTGGGAATCTTTCATTATAGAACTTGGCTTGTATATTCTAATGATGGGCTTCCTCAAAAAGCCCTAGGTCTTCGTGAGCAAGCGAGTTGGATGCACACCCACTAGTTTATTTTGTTGAGCTTTTATACATTTATAGCTCTAGTGCATCCGTAGCATGGAAATCCCTACTCACTCACATTGATATCTATTGATGGGCATCTCCATAGCCCATTGATACTCCTAGTTGATGTGAGACTATCTTCTCCTTTTTGTCTTCTCCACAACCACCATTCTATTCCACCTATAGTGCTATGTCCATGGCTCACGCTCATGTAGTGCGTGAAGATTGAAAAAGTTTGAGAACATTAAAAGTATGAAACAATTGCTTGGCTTGTCATCGGGGTTGTGCATGATTTAAATATTTTGTGTGGTGAAGATAGAGCATAGCCAGACAATATGATTTTGTAGGGATAGCTTTCTTTGGCCATGTTATTTTGAGAAGACATGATTGCTTAGTTAGTGTGCTTGAAGTATTATTGTTTTATGTCAATATTAAACTTTTGTCTTGAATCTTATGGATCTGAATATTCATGCCACAATTAAGAAGAATTACATTGAAATTATGCCAAGTAGCACTCTGCATCAAAAATTTTGTTTTTATCATTTACCTACTCGAGGATGAGCAGGAATTAAGCTTGGGGATGCTAATACGTCTCCAACGTATCTATAATTTTTGATTTCTCCATGCTATATTATCTACTATTTTGAATGTTTATGGGCTTTATTATACACTTTAATATCATTTTTGGGACTAACCTATTAACCCAGAGCCCAGTGCCAGTTTCTGTTTTTACCTTGTTTTAGGGTTTTGAAGAAAAGGAAAACCAAATGGAGTCCAATTGACCTCAAACTTCACGGAACTCATTTTTGGAAGGAAAGAAGCCTAGAAGACTTGAAGTGCACGTAAGGGAAGCTTCGAGGAGGCCACGAGGTAGGGGGCGCGCCCTCCACCCTCATGGGCCCCTCGTGCCCCCCCCCCCTGACGCACTTCTTCCGCCTATATATCTCCATATACCCTAAAACTTCCGGGGAGCACAATAGATTGGGAGTTCCGCCACCAGAAGCCTCCGTAGCCATCGAAAACCAATCTAGACCTGTTCCGGCACCCTGCCGGAGGGGGAAATCCCTCTCCGATGGCCATCTTCAGCATCCTGGTGTTCTCCATGACGAGGAGGGAGTAGTTCTCCCTCGGGGCTGAGGGTATGTACCAGTAGCTATGTGTTTGATCTCTCTCTCTCTCTCGTGTTCTTGAGGTGGCATGATCTTGATGTATCGCGAGCTTTTCTATTATAGTTGGATCTTATGTTTCTCCTCCCCCTCTACTCTCTTGTAATGAATTGAGTTTCCCCTTTGAAGTTATCTTATCGGATTGAGTCTTTAAAGATTTGAGAACACTTGATGTATGTCTTGCCGTGCGTATCTGTGGTGACAATGGGATATCCCGTGATTCACTTGATGTATGTTTTGGTGATCAACTTGCGGGTTCCGCCCATGAACCTATGCATAGGGGTTGGCACATGTTTTCGTCGTGATTCTCCAGTAGAAACTTTGGGGCACTCTTTGAGGTCATATGTGTTGGTTGAATAGATGAATCTGAGATTGTGTGATGCATATCGTATAATCATATCGACGGATACTTGAGGTGACATTGGAGTATCTAGGTGACATTAGGTTTTTGGTTGATTTGTATCTTAAGGTGTTATTCTAGTACGAACTCTAGGGATGTTTGTGACACTTATAGGAATAGCCCAATGGATTGATTGGAAAGAGTAACTTTGAGGTGGTTTCGTACCCTACCATAATCTCTTCGTTTGTTCTCCGCTATTAGTGACTTTGGAGTGACTCTTTGTTGCATGTTGAGGGATAGTTATGTGATCCAATTATGTTATTATTGTTGAGGGAACTTGCACTAGCGAAAGTATGAACCCTAGGCCTTGTTTCAACGCATTGCAAAACCGTTTGTGCTCACTTTAACATCAGTTACCTTGCTGTTTTTATATTTTCAGATTACAAAAACCTATATCTACTATCCATATACCACTTGTATCACCATCTCTTCACCGAACTAGTGCACCTATACAATTTACCATTTTATTGGGTGTGTTGGGGACACAAGAGACTCTTTGTTATTTGATTGCAGGGTTGCTTGAGAGAGACCATCTTCATCCTATGCCTCCTACGGATTGCTAAACCTTAGGTCATCCACTTGAGGGAAATTTGCTACTTTCCTACAAACCTCTGCACTTGGAGGCCTAACAACGTCTACAAGAAGAAGGTTGTGTAGTACACATCAAGAAGATGAGGGGAGGAATAGAGAAGCCGAAAGCGGGCTTCATACATTACACATCCAAACCGGGGGGAATTAGTGCCTCCGCGAAGAAGGATGATCAGGGAGGTTCATCTAGAATCCCCTCTCCCCACGGGAAGAAAAGGACTGCCTCTGAAGACTTGGAAACAGAGATTTCCAAATGAGGGAAGAAACCTTTGCCAGGGGGCCCAGCCCTAGAGGGCGTCCTTATCGCACAACGCCCTCAAGGGGGCCAGCCATCAACCGTGCCATAAGTGAACAAAGACACTTTGGTAAATATATCCAGCTTTTTCTCTAAGAGTAACAACTGAGACATATGTTTTGCAGTCCAGCTCATAGCCCTTCTCAACAAAGTTCGTCTTCGGGGGATCTTCTTACGGAGATGATGGAGAGCGAAACGCCTCCCCCTGCTTCCCCGCCTTGTGAGACGGACAACCCTGAGGTGTCGTCGCGGAGGATTTCTCTTGATCTGCAATGGCCAGAAGGTAACTCTTCGGCCGCCCGAAGTCCGGGGTTTTCGGCTCCTAAGGAGACCAACAGAAAAAGCCCGGGACTATCCCGTGTACAACCGGACACATTGATGGATCTTTTGGAGGAAGCAGCTATCTCAGGGGCTCATCGTACCTTAATGGGTACGGTGGTTGAGAGGATCTCATCCGCCAAAAGCGGGTTGAATGAAGCTTTTACGAGCCTACTAAGAGGCTTTGAGGTACGTAAAGTAATATATATTTTTTACTGTACCACACACGCTAGCTGCGCTCTGTATAAATAGTAGCCCCTGAGACTCTGGTTGCCGTCCAGAGGCGGCAAATAGAGGATCATAGGCTCAGGTAATGATAATGTTGCTTTCATGCGCAGGCGGCTAAGGGTCCGGCGGCTGACCGGACTGCTGATTTTGCCGAATTGAGGTGGCAGCTTGATGTGGTGGATGCGGACATCACGCTGATGAACAAGCGGCTTGACGAGGCACATGGTATGTGTATTCGGGTGGTCAGCAAATATTAAGAGGAGCATGATGCTAGTATCTATAATACGCTTTGAATGCAGATGGGGCTGCCGTCGTGGAGACCCATCGGGCATAACTTCCCTGAGCCAAGGAACAAGCCAAGAGAAGTGATGCGACCGCCCTGAAGGCGGCCGAAGAGTGAAAAACCGAACAGACTGCTCGTCGCCAGAGCGAAGATAAAATAGCCTAGATGGCTGTTGAGCTGAAAAATGCCGCCAGCCGATATGAGCTTCTTGAAAGGGAAAGCCAAGTGAAAGCAGCGGACCTGGAGAAGGCCTTGGAAGCCGCCAAGGAAACTCGCTCGGAAATCAGAGCGACATGGGAGGAGCTTCGTCAACCCGGAGATATCGCGGCTGGGAAGCCCTTTTTATTGCGAACGAAGTTTGGATATCCGAAGTATGCCACTCTTGATCAACTGTTGAGTTCTGCAGATGCATACTTGGATTTAGCAAAGAGTGTTGCTGATGTGACTGAGTATTTCAATGATTAGAAAGATCATGAGGTGGAAAGATTGTTCTGGTCGTAGTTCAGTAATCCAAGGCGTCTGCTGCTGTTGAATGAGCAAATGGCCGAATGGGCCGAGCTCCATAGGTTGTCCGGGCTTGCCATGAAGACTATCGTGGATCATCTGTGGCCGAAGGAACCAAGTCCGGATAGCTATTTTGGTTTAGTGCAACGATTTGTTCTTGTTGTGCCACATATCAACGCTGCTAAGAGGTCGGCGTGCATAGAAGGTGCGCGGATGGCTCTTGCCCGTGTTAAGACATATTGGGCGAAGATGGAGGCCACCGCTGTTGCAACCAGGGGTCCGCCCGGGGGCCAGGACTCTCCCGAGCACTATTTTGAAGAACTCCAAGAAGGTGCCCGTTTAATAGAGGCTCAGTGCTCAAAAAATACCATGTTCCAGTGACATGTATCTTGATTGTAAAAACAATTCTATTTTGATTATAAAGGCTGTATTTATACTTTTGCCCGTAAAGTATTATAGTGCCTCCTGTGCGGCCGTTTATGTATGTATGTATATAACCTGAAAATTTGAAGTCATCGGCTTTAGCCCCCACGCATATAATGTGGGGGTGTTTGATAAAGTGCATAGTCACACTTGGTCCAACGTCTTTGTCCGTTTAAGGAGGTGATAGCGTGGTGAACAAGGCAATTAGACTATATAGCTTTAAGACTTTCACTTGGCCATAGGAGTTTGACGGTGGGGCTACTATATAGCCCCTGGTACTTCCGCGTTCATCCGAATACGGTGCGCGTACATATGTGACCGAGAAACTGGTCCTTCGTTAATGCGAAAGAATCGCGAAGATTCCGTTGAGTCATCGAGTGGTTGTTCAGTCTCTCGCTTTATCATGATAGTTAGTTTTCGACTTTCTCTACCGAGGTGCTCATCCAGGTGAACCAGGGCACAATCGCAGTAGTTCTCCCGGTGCCACTCGATAGAGCGGAACGTACGGTAGCAAAACAGGGGAGCCGGGAAAACCCAACTATTGACCAAAGACATGATTCGGAGCTGATGCATATAAGGCCAAACTCATGATGCCGAACACTCCCGAAGGTATTCGGACTTTAAAACATATACTGGGCTGAGTATCGCCCTCGATAATGAGTGCTTAGTATCCAGGTACGTGCATTAATCTCACGTGACGAAATGCCAATAACGCCACTATCCCTCTCGGTTGTTTTAAGTGCCCGGAGGGTGTGAAGCAACAAGAGACAATAAAAAAGGTTTAAACAGGGTCTTAATCTAAAAAGAAACCTTTGGACGGGGCCCTGCTACACGTCTGCGCCTTTGTCTCCGTTGTGCCATATCCTGGAAGGGTGTAGCACGATGATCATCTGTAAAAAAGTAAACCCAGGTAAAAGAATCTGGTGTGATCATGCAAAAAGTTGGTTATTCTTAATGAACCATGAAAATGCAATCTATTATTGTATTAATAGGGTCGAGCTGCACTATGGGCCTTTTTACATGCAGGCAGCCCCTAGCACCATCTATGGGGGTATATCCATCGACCCGAGCTCAGGTTTATCTGTGCTGCCACAACTAGTGGTGCACCGGACATGTCTAACCGTGTCCGTGGTCTTGACGACCAGTCATTTATTCTGGTTGGAGAGGCCGTTCAGTGGTTCGGCTGCTAGAGCCGCCACATATTCTTCCGCACGTAAGGAACACTCTGTATTTCTGCTAATTTTGATGACACCACATGGACCGGGCATCTTAAGTTTACGATAAGTGTAATGCGGAACTACATTGAAACGAGCGAAGGCCATTCTTCCGAGTAGTGCATGGTAGCCGCTTCGGAGTGGAGCGATGTCGAAGATTAGTTCTTCGCTTCGGAAGTTTTCGGGCGTACCGAATACAACCTCTAGTATCTAAGAGCCCGTGTAGCGGGCCTCTCGCTTGGTATTACTCCTTTAAAGGTAGTATTGCCTTGGCTGATTCTTGACGGGTCTATCCCCATCTTGCGGACAGTGTCCTTATATGTCAGATTAAGACTACTGCCGCCATCCATGAGGACTCGGGTGAGATGGTATCCGTCAATTATTGGGTCGATCACCAAGGCGGACGAACCTCCATGCCGGATACTAGTCAGATGATCCCTATGATCGAAAGTGATCGGGCAGACCGACCATGGGTTGAATTTGGGGGCAACTGGTTCTACAGCGTATACGTCCCGGAGTGCGCGTTCGCGCCTCCTCTTTGGTATGTGGGTTGCGTAAATCATGTTCACTCTTTTGATCTCTGGTGGAATTTTTTCTGTCCCCCAGTGTTCAGCTGGCGAGGCTCGTCCTCGTCTTCACTTGGCGTCTCCCTCCCTTTGTGTTCGGCATTTAGCTTGCCGGCCTGCTTGAAGACCCAACATTCTCTGTTGGTGTGATTTGCAGGTTTCTCTGGGGTGCCATGGATCTGACATAATCTGTCTAGAATTTTGTTTAGGCTAGACGGTCCATCTCTGCTGCCTTTAAATGGCTTTTTCCGTTGACCGAGTCGAGAGCCCCTGAATCCTACGTTTACCGCGGTGTTGTCTGGGCTGTCTTCATTATTTCGACGCTTTTTTTTATTGTGTCGCGGCTTCCCATTGCCCTCGCTGATTTCGGATGTGCCTAGGTCGCTAGTGCCGTTGCGGGCCAACCAACTGTCCTCGCTCGCGCAAAAGCGGGTCATAAGACTTATTAGGGCTGCCATTGTCCTCGGGTTTTCCTTGCCGAGGTGTCTGCCGTGCCATTCATCCCGGACACTGTGCTTTAAAGCCGCTAGGGCTTCGGCATCCGGGCAGTCGACGATTTGATTCTTCTGGGTGAGAAATTTGTTCCAAAGCTAACCGGCTGACTCTTCGGGTTGTTAAATTTTTTGACTTAAATCGTCTGCATCCAGAGGTCGGACATAGGTCCCTTGAAAATTAGCCCTGAAAGCATCCTCAAGTTCCTTCCAACTTCCAATTGAGTTTTCGGGGAGGCTTTTCAACCAGTGCCGAGCTGGTCCTTTCAACTTGAGGGGCAGGTATTTGATGGCGTGGAGATCGTCTCCGCGAGCCATATGTATGTGAAGAATAAAGTCCTGAATCCAGACTGCAGGCTCTATCGTTCCGTCGTATGCCTCTATGTTTACGGGTTTAAATCCCTCTGGAAATTCATGGTCTAGCACCTCATCGGTGAAGCACAGGGGGTGTGCGGCACCCCTGTATTTGGATGTGTCATGGTATGCTGCCGACGGTTGTAGTGTTCGGTGTTGATTCCGAGCTGGTATTCGATCAGTATAGTCGTTTTGGTGGCCGTGATCCTGCGCCGGAGCACGCTTCCTAGATCCATAGATGGACCTGGCCATACCGGCTTTTTTGTCCAGGTGTTCACATAAATCGTGTGCTGACTTGTGTGTGGCATCATTAGCCGCCCTGTCGCGGCCACAGGGTGGTTGGTCCGGCAGATCGGCCGTATTATTTTTCGGCGGAATGGGCTCTATAGCCTCATCGTCGAATTTGAGCAGCAGCTTGCGCTTTGGGTAGCTCTTTGTGTGGCAATCGCCACCGTATTTTTAGTTAGTGTTGAGCACTTTGTTCCATCTACGGTTGAGCGTATCCCGTGCGGCCTTAAGCCTTTGCTTCGGCCTCTTCAAGCTCCTCGCGGTGGCGATAAGCCTTTTGTGGAGGTTTTCTTGTTCCAAGTACTTTTCCGGGATGATGAGTGCATCGTCGTCCAGACTATTCTCCTCTCCGGAGATAGGTTGATGAGTTTTACCCTCAGCATCGCTGTGATCGGACAGCGGCCCTGGACTATGTTCGCCATCCCCTGGCTCATCCTGCTCCATCGCTGGGTCCATGGGGTTGTCGTTACCTTTAGAGTTGTCCGGGGTATTATTCTTTCTTGTGCCATTATTGCTGTTTTTGCTGTGGCGGGATTTAGAGCGGCACCACTGACGTCGACGCTTTGGTTGTTTCTCAAGAGGATTATCCTCCGTTGCATCCTTCCGTTCTTCGCCATTGTTTAATTTGGGTGTGTCCACCATGTATATATCATATGATGAGGTGGCTGTCCATCGCCCTTTGGTTGGTGGTTCCTGTTCTTCTCTAGCATCGTCGTCCATACCGTCGATGTCTTCGGAGTCGAAATCAAGCATGTCGGTTGAGTCCTCGACAGTGGCTGTTAAGTGGGTGGTGGGCGGGGAACGAATTTCTTCGTCATCCGCTTCCCACTCAAGTCGGACATAGTTCGGCCAAGAGTCTCCTGACAGGGAGATAGATTTCAGTGAATTTGGTACGTCGCCCAAGGGCGAGTGCTGAAAGATATCCGCGGAGGTAAACTCCATGATCGGTGCCCGATCAGATTCGATAGGTACGGATGCACGCGGTTCGGAGCCTATGGTCGGAGACGAGTCCGAGGGTCCAATGACACATACCTCATTGGAGGTGAAGTCTGTGTTCGGCTATATCGCCGATGAGTGTGCGACCTCCGTGGCGGGGTCTATCCACCCGTCCTCGGATGGCGCGATCTGCTCTAGGTCTAAGGCTAGGGTAGCTGCAGGTGCGATCTCCTCAACACCGTCTGATGGCAGATCTAAGTCATGCTCATCGTGACTGTACGGCGCACCTGTCATGGGCTCAAGTCTGTCGAAGATCAAGTCTCCGCGGATGTCCACAATGTAGTTCAGGCTTCCAAACCTGACGTGATGGCCAGGGGCGTAGCTATCGATCTGCTCCAGATGGCCAAGCGAGTTGGCCCGCAGTGCGAAGCCGCCGAATACGATGATCTGTCCGGTGAGGAAAACCTCACCCTGGATCACATTGCTGTGGATGATTGAAGGATCCATCAAGACTTCTCGTGACGACATTGTGGAACTCTCAATGAAAGCACCAATGTCAGCGTCAAAACCGGTGGATCTCGGGTAGGGGGTCCTGAACTGTGCATCTAAGGCTAATGGTAACAGGAGGCGGGGGACACAATCTTTACCCAGGTTCGGGCCCTCTTGATGGAGGTAATACCCTACTTCCTGCTTGATTGATCTTGATGATATGAGTATTACAAGAGTTGATCTACCACGAGATCATAGAGGCTAAACCCTAGAAGCTAGCCTATGATTATGATTGTTGTTGTCCTATGGACTAACACTACAAGAAATATGTCAACTTGTGACCAACACTATTGGTCACTGAATGGTCACTGTTTTCAACTTGTGACCTTTTTGTGACCAAAAACATAAGGTCAAAGGCTGGCGGTCGTAAACTGACTATAGCGACCTTTCTTCTGGAATGGTCGTAGAAGTTTATGACCAAAATACGTCTACTGTGGCGTTTTCGTCACTAGCAACCTCCCCAGGCCACATAGGCATCCAGCGTGGCAATGTGATGTGGCACAAGATTCAGCCCGGTCCAATTCGATTTTCTACATGGGCTTAGCCCAACAATTCGGCCTTTTTACTGTATTTTTTTCTTGTTAATTTTTGCTAGCTACATGGGCTTGGGCCATTAATTCGGCCTTTTTCTAAGATGAAGCCTTTTACAGTCTATTGATATTTTATTTTCGTCCTTTTTTGCCACTGGTCCCACCAATCAGATTGGTCCCACTTGTCATGCTTATCACGAAATTGATCCCACACATCAAAAATTTCAAAATCTATCAAACAACTATTAGAACTTGGACCCCCTTGTTAGGTTTCCATTTGACAGGTACTCAATACACAATCATTATTTCAAACAATCCAAATAGCAAATGAAATTCGTCCAAAACAACACGGCATTAGTCTATTACAAACATTACAGTATACTACAGCCCAGATAAGCCTACTACTGCCTACATTTACAACACATAATATGCTAGTCTTTGTTGATATGCTTCACAGCTTTGAACTTGGATTTGCACTTCACCTGTGCAAAAAACAAGAATGAATATATAAGAATAAGAATCTTTACAGAACATCAAACAGTAGCCAATGAGGGATCTAATAACTTATAAGCAAGAATTGACAGCAAATGAGATGTACATAAATAGTATGACTAACACTAACCAGTATGTGTTCATGGAGTGACTAACACTAACTAGCATGGAGTGACTAAAATGTTCTTACTAGTTCAAGGCTATTACAAGCATGTACTCCCTCCGATCAAAAATAAGTGTTTTGGCTTTGAATTAAGGAGGGAGTACATAGAAACCAACAACCAGCAGATTAATATAAGTTCTTCCATTATCAGAAAAGACCATGAAACAGACATTCTGAAACCAATGAAAATCTAATGTAAGTTCTTCCATTATATTTACCAACCTACCTATCGATTTCTCAACACCAACAAACAGTCCTCAATTGGAAGTAACAACCAACAAAAATTCTATTTAGCATGTGTGCAAACTAGAGTTGTTTCAGTTCATACAGCAGATACACGAAGGAAATATGCAAATGTTTGATCTATAATTCAAATCATAGCACACAATGGGGCTAAATAACGGCAACCTGATTACCATCAGGCACAAAATTAAGGCAAAACACATCCAGCAGACATAATGCCGAACCAGCAGTAGAGAGAAAGTGAATAATACCGAGGTGGAGATGTTCCTCTTGCCATCGGTGGTGCAGACCAGGCACCGGTACTCAACAGGCTCCCCCTTACTCGCCATCTTCTTCAACCTAGCCTAACACTTCATCAACACTGCGCACATCGAACAACTCGTCACATCAGAGCTGTTGAACCCATCAAATCTACAACCCACACCACATGAACCAGCTGTAAGGGTAGGGGGTCTCTCACATCGCTTCATGGTGACCCACATAGAGCCCTTCTCCGTGCTCCTCTTGCACATGCTAGTCAGCTTGGTCAGGAACATATCTGCCTGCATCAACACCTGCACAGAACACGCAATGCGGGCAAACATGGTCAGAAACAGTTCAACAAAGCAGGGCAGAATTTCCTGCTATCTGATGAATTAACAAAACAAGAGTGGACATCTCACAGTGAGTTAACTATCTGATGAATTTAGTAAAACACATACTAGCATTCACTGACTTGTCCTATACTAGACTGGAGGTCCAATTAACATTTGGGTACATTAATAATCAGATTACAGGTGAAAAATAGCAGTCAGAGGAGTATTCAGTAACTAGATGAGATGAGAGAGGGACCTGCTGCGCAATCTCCCTGGTAGGGCAGATGCAGATGGCCTGGGGAGTCCTGCGGCTGGGGTCACCACCGTACGCAGCCGCCATAACACCGGTCACCTCGTTGATCTTGTCCTTGAAGTTCTCTAACTCCAGGGTGTTCCACTACAGATCGGCATTTGCTCAACCGTGTGTGTACATGCATAAGGGCATACATAAAATATTCAAGTCTATATTCCCAGCTAACTGGGATCTAATGAAAATAATTACTCAAGGACTTTGCAGCGCTCATTTCAGCCATGTTCAGATAAACTTGGGGTAAATTAGCAGTAAGGATATTAGTTGCAAGCTAGGTGAAACATAAACGAAGTCCTATTGTATTTATGGATCCCAACTTGTTTAAGCTAGAGCAGATCGTTCAACTTGTACAATCTAGCAGTCTAAAAAGAGAGAAATATGTTCATTCTCAGTTACACATTAATTAGAACAGAAATGAAAGACACTAATGTAAGCAAGAACTTACAACAAAGTATACATTAAATATTTTGCAGCATCTCTGGCACTTTTGTTGATTGCATATTAAAACCAATGGTTGACAACTATGGATCATCACTGATAAATTTGCATCTTATGCTACCACTTAATTTCAGCACATGACATGACCAAAAGAGAAATCGAGCGGACTAGAAGGGGATGAAATGCATGTATCAAACCCTACGTAGACCGATGAAAACTCGTGGGACAAATGAGTAGCACACTGCTGCTACCAAATCTCACTGGTGTTTAAAAAAAATTCCATTCCAATGAGCATGTGATTGGTCAGCTGGCCAAATCTAAAGGCACTCACAATCATGCAAGACTAAAGAACCGAAACCAATCATCCTGATTGGTCAGCTGGCCCACAATTAAAGAAGAGAGGTGAGCAATTTTTTTAAGAAGAGAAAATGTGGTAGTACTATATATGCAATACACTGGTCGAAAGATAGATAGCCTTTGATCGTAACAAGCGGGCACACCATACAGTTGCAACAACCACCGAAGCAATCAATCAATCCGCTGCCGTAGTAGGTTATTAAGTAGGACCAAAACTAAGAGCAGACGGAACAGCAGTAGGTTATTAAGTAGATACTCATTGGAACAGAGCAGACATATACCCGGGCACTGATAAATGAGCGCATGATCTGGTAGGCATTCCAGAACTTCAACTAGCAACGGTACAGCAGTAGGTCACAAAACAGCGCTGCTAATCATACTCCCGGAAAATGTACTACCAGCTTCATCATTTAAACACAATTGAACACTGGCATCAAAACATATAGGAGTACTTGAGTCTCCCTGATTGCACGATACCACAGAGGAAGGAAGGGGGATCGGGCGCGTTGACATACCTTGAGGATGCCGATCTTGATGGAGCCGTAGACGACGCCGACGCCAACAGCGGAGACCCTGGCCACCTGCAGAGCAACATCCATCCCGAGGTGAATGGTGTGGCTCTGTCGGCGGCTGGATCTGGGCGATGAGGGTTTGGCGCTCCGACGGTAGGGCCGAGGACTTCGGGCTTCTCTTCTCTCTGCGTCGGCCAGTCAAGGTGGAGGAGGAACAACGCCGGCGACGCGGTGGCCCAAACTCTGCCTGCCTGCATTGTTGAGGAAGAAGAGCAGAGAGGAAGTTAGATCACGACCTTGACTTGGCGTGCGTGCGGGAGGGGGACGAACCTTGAAGAGAAGCTCCATGGCGGGCGTCGAGGGTGCCTTCCTGTCTCATCTCCTCCTCGCGAGCCTGGTGCTAGATCTGTCTGCTGCTGGATCTTGCCATGGCTGTGCGGTGCGACTACGTTTATGGCGCGAGCAAGGAGGGTCCGACCGTGGCCGTGGGAGAGAAGGGGAGGGGAGTGGTCGCCGGTGGCCAGGGTTGGCGGAGAGGATGGAGGTCGGCGGCGGCGGGTTGTGTGTGTGGGCTGGTAATCGAGAGAGATAGAGGAGGAGCGGCGCTCTCCTCTCCTCTGGTGGGTGGCGGGGAGGTGTGGGGACTCGGGCTCGTCGTTGTCGACGCAGGGGTGGAGGCCGGCCATGGTGCAAGCGCGGGGGCGGCTAGGGTTTTGGCCAAAGGGGCGGCGGCGGCTAAGGGTGGGGAGAGAAGGTGGAGAAGGTGGGGAAGTGGGGTTGTGTTAGGGCTAGGTGGGTGAGAGGGTGAGGAGGCGAGGGCTACCCTTGGATCCAGGAGCATCCAACGGTGCTTGATGCATGATCCGCGTGAGATGGCTATGGCCCAATCAGAACGGAGTATGCGTGTATGACGTTATGACCATCTAGTATTGGACGTTATGACCATTCAAAATTGGTCGTGGTCAAATAAAAATAAAGTGTAAAATCATGTCAGCATTTTATTTTTTATTTTTTGAGTGTCCAAAATGAATAAATTTTTTTGTGAAGAAGCTACGAAATAATTGTACATGGTGCATCTTGGGATGGCAAACAATGTAGCCTAAGGAAGTTTTCATTTCCTTTGCACGAAAAATCAATTTTCCATTTTTCGAGTGCCCAAAATATTTTTTTGTGAAGGACCTATAATATATGTGTTGCAAAATTGGACCAAATCATTTTTCTAAAATACTAGGCCATATTTAATGCACAATTGACCAAATGGTTGGGTGTAAAAAGTTATGATCCACCTCTCGTGAAAAAGACAATTTTTCGCCGATTCAGGTGGAAGCGGGTCAAATTTGAACTGTAGATGCCTTGTAGTTTGCTTTTTATTTTTTCCAAAAATCATTTCTAGGTACATAAGTATCTATTTAATCAGAGAAACGCCAAAAAAATTCCAAGATTCAACCACTAGCAAGGAACGGTTATTCCCGTCGTTTTAATCGCATTTTGAAACGGGCAAAAAAAATTAAAAAAATCAAAAAATTGGGAAACCTTCGCATTGTGTCATTATATGTGGCCAAGTTCCCAGGAAAAATAACAAACTTGTAATACGGCAATTATTTTAAAAAAGTGTTCTCAGAAATGAGCTATCACGTGTGGAGATCAATGGCTTTCAAGGCAAATGATCAATCTGATGGCCACATTCATGGCATAGTTTGTTCAAATGATCTCATATTGTGCACAAGGGTGCATCTTGGAATTCCGAACAATGTTGCCTAAGGGAGTTTTCATTTTCTTTGCACGGAAAATTCATTTTCCATTTTCCGAGTGCCCGAATTGAGTTCTTTTTGTGAAGGACCTACCATATATTTGTTTCAAAATTGGACCAAATCATTTTTCTAAAATACAAGGCCATATTTGATTCACAATTGACCAAATTGTTGGGTGTAAAAGTTTTGATCCACCTCTCGTCAAAAAGACAAATTTTCGCCGATTCAGCTGGAAGCAAGTCAAATTTGAACTGTAACTGCCTCATAGTTTGCTCTTTAAATTTTCCAGAAATCATTTCTAGGTACATAAGTATCTATTTAATCAGATAAACACCAAAAAAATTCCAAGATTCAACTAGCTAGGAACGGTAATTCCCGCCGTTTTGACCGCATTTTGAAACGGGCATAAAAAATTCAAAAAAATCAAAAAATGGGAAACCTTCGCATTGTGTCATTATATGTGGCCAAGTTCCCAGGAAAAATAGCAAACTTGTAATACAACAATTATTTTAAAAAAGTGTTCTCAGAAATGAGCTATCACGTATGGAGATCAATGGCTTTCAAGCCAAATGATCAATCTTATGGCCACATTCATGGCATAGTTTGTTCAAATTGATCTCATATTGTGCACAAGGGTGCATCTTGGAATTCCAAACAATGTTGCCTAAGGGAGATTTCATTTTCTTTGCACGGAAAATTCATTTTCCATTTTCCGAGTGCCCGAATTGAGTTCTTTTTGTGAAGGACCTACCATATATTTGTTGCAAAATTGGACCAAATCATTTCTATAAAATACTAGGCCATATTTTATTCACAATTGACCAAATGGTTGGGTGTAAAAAGTTTTGATCCACCTCTCGTGCAAAAAGACAAATTTTCGCCGATTCAGCTGGAAGCGGTTCAAATTTGAACTGTAGCTGCCTCATAGTTTGCTCTTTAAATTTTCCAAAAATCATTTCTAGGTACATAAGTATCTATTTAATTAGAGAAACACCAAAAAAATTCCAAGATTCAACTACTATCTAGGAACGGTTATTCCCGCCGTTTTGACCGCATTTTGAAACAGGCATAAAAAATTCAAAAAAATCAAAAAATGGGAAACCTTCGCATTGTGTCATTATATGTGGCCAAGTTTCCAGGAAAAATAACAAACTTGTAATACAACAATTATTTTAAAATAAGTGTTCTCAGAAACGAGCTATCACGTATGGAGATCAATGGCTTTCAAGGCAAATGATCAATCTTATGGCCACATTCATGGCATAGTTTGTTCAAATGACCTCATATTGTGCACAAGGGTGCATATTGGAATGGCAAACAATGTTGCCTAAGGAATTTTTCATTTTCTTTGGACGAAAAAACCATTTTCCATTTTTCGAGTGCCCAAAAGGAGGTTTTTTGTGAAGGACCTCCCAAATAATTGTTGCAAAATTGGACCAAATAAATTTTCTAAAATACTCGGAGATATTTAATGCACAATTGACAAAATGGTTGGGTGTAAAAAGTTTTGATCCACCTCTCATGAAAAAGACAAATTTTCGCTGATTCAGTAGGAAGCAGGTCAAATTTGAACTGTAGCTACCTCATAGTTTGCTATTTATTTTTTCCAAAAATCATTTCTAGTTACATAAGTACCTATTTAATCATAAATACATGGTTTGGTGGTGATACATCGAGGTTTGGGCGGTGGCCGAGGTCCCCAACTCTAGAGCGCGTAAACTCGCATGCCCGTCGCGTGGTCACCGTGTGACCGTGGCGTTGCCATGTGTTCTGGGCGTCCTAGGCATGTCTAGTGGGTTGGGCACTCCCTAGGTAGGTGCTAGGAAGAAAAGTACAACATAAGATTCTCATGAGGAGACCGATCGATGCTCAAACATGAATTAGCACCCAAGTGTTTGATTAGTGGTACGGGAAATGTGCATGGCTAATGGGTGTGAGTTTTGGCTGAGGATGATCAGTTACTAAGAAGACCGTCTTCACAAATTTTTAGCTCAAAAGGAGATCCTAGGTGGTACTTGCTTTGCAAAGTACCACACTGGACATAAATACGAATGTTGAAGCTGGGCTCAAAATAATGAATAGATTGAGCTGGCATTTGGTGGAGGATGGTTATTTGGGCATAGGAAAGCACTATAAAAAATGGATACTATTTGGACATGCCAAAGTGGTACTTTCTTCACAAAGTGCTGCTCTGAACAGAATAGGAAAATGAATATTGTTGAACTATTTTTGAACTATGCAAGGAAGGTTTTTGACATATTTGATGAAGATATGATCCAAACAATTTATGAGATTTTTTGGGAATTTTGGGAATGACAGAAATATAGGTTGCTTCACAACCTAGGGCAAAAACTGCCACATGGACATGACACATAGGCAAAACTGATGAGATGGCGCCTAGTCATCACAACCCACCACAATTTATAAGGTTGTGACCATCTATATTGGTCGTTAATAACTAGAAATAAGGCAGCGGACTAGCGTTGTTTGCTTTATGACCATTTCGTATAAGGAAATTACGACCTTTCTGACCAAAATGGTCGCAATGCTTTAGGGTTTGGAGCCCCCCGAACAGCTTTTGACCAATTGGCCTCAAATGGTCATAGATCTATGACCAATTCTTCCAGGGTCACTGACAGAAGGTCACTAGTTGACATATTTCTTGTAGTGTAAACCCTCCGGTTTATATAGACACCGGAGGGGGCTAGGGTTACACAGAGTCGGTTATAGAGAAGGAGATCTACATATCCGAATTGCCGAGCTTGCCTTCCATGCAAAGGAGTGTCCCACCCGGACACGGGACGAAGTCTTCAATCTTGTATCTTCATAGTCCAATAGTCCAGCATAAATACATAGTCCGGTTGTCTGAGGACCCCCTAATCAAGTACTCCCTCACTTGCCACTCATAAACTTGTTTGTGGAGCCATGCCACATCATCTTCCTGCGTAAGCTTGACAAGAACAGTATGCCTCACAAACGAAGGAGTAGCTTTGAACTTCTTGTGCTTCAGTACACCCTGGACTACACGCCTGACAACAGTGAGGTTAGAATACAACCCGACATCAGTATAAGCGCAAATGGCTTCCAGGATCCAACAGCCTAAGAACTCTATTTTTCCAGTGTGTATATTCAGGTCATCCGCCTCATAGCGAGTGACATGTACAACCACACAATCCTTGTATAAATCAAGGCTCTAACTGAAACAGAAACAAATTCTGAATTACTTTCCAGTATAAGAAACACAAGTTATTTAAACCACCATGTATAGCATGTCATCGAAACTAATAAAATTTTGCATTATTCATCAGCACATACTTAAATGAAAAACCACAATCAAGATTGGCAAAGAAGAAAATCACCTTGGGCAGCTCAGCGAGGGGGGGGGGACACATCCTCGAAGGGGGAAAACTGCTCCTGCAGTGCCAAGGGGGTTGTAACCTCAAAGGAGGCGTCGACCATCTCAGTAGTGGCCGTGAGCGTATCTGGGGTTGGCTTGGTGGTTGCCTCCATCTTCTTGGAGCTCTTTGTCTCATGGGGATCAGCCTCCCGCGCCTGCTCCAATATCAGCAGATCTTTGCCAGGTTCTCCTTGGTCCATCATGAAATTGACGAATACTAGGAGACCACTGAAAGGAAAACACAATCGCAATGACAATGAAACAAAAAGAGAGTGAGTATCGGTTATTTCTTTGCAAAAGTTCTTTTTTTCTTGAAGACGGTGAGGGAGAAGGGGATTCAGCGAAGGGTGAAATGATGGTTGCTTCGTCCGTCAAACTTAGACTGCGGGGAGGTGGGGTTTTGTGATACGACGGCTTGTTACTGTCGCGCTACGACCAGGGTGACACTCCGCCTGCATATGCTACCTCTTGAGCACTGCGTTGGTTTTCCCTTGAAGTGGAAAGGGTGATGCAGCAAAGTAGCATAAGTATTTCCCTCAGTTTTTGAGAACCAAGGTATCAATCCAGTAGGAGGCCACACACAAGTCCCTCGTACCTACACAAACAAATAAGAACCTTGCAACCAACGTGATAAAGGGGTTGTTAATCCCTTCATGACCACTTGCAAAACTGAGGTCTGATAGAGATAATAAGATAAATATTTTTTGTATTTTTGTGGTATAGATTGAAAAGTAAAAATTGCAAAATAAACGACGATAGAAATTGGCAAGTTGATGAAAGATTAATATGATGGAAAATAGACCCGGGGGGAATAGGTTTCACTAGTGGCTTCTCTCAAGAGCATAAATATTACGGTGGGTGAACGAATTACTGTCGAGCAATTGATAGAATTGAGCATAGTTATGAGAATATCTAGGCATGATCATGTATATAGGCATCACATCCGTGACAAGTAGACCGACTCATGCCTGTATCTACCACTATTACTCCACACATCGACCGCTATCCAGCATGCATCTAGATTATTAAGTTCATAAGAACAGAGTAACGCATTAGGCAAGATGACATGATGTAGAAGGATAAACTCAAGCAATATGATATAAACCCCATCTTTTTATCCTCGATGACAACAATACAATACATGTCGTTTCCCCTACTGTCACTGGGATCGAGCACCACAAGATTGAACCCAAAGCTAAGCACTTCTCCCATTGCAAGAAAGATCAATCTAGTAGGCCAAACCAAACTAATAATTCGAAGAGACTTGCAAAGATAACCAATCATACATAAAAGAATTCAGAGGAGATTCAAATATTGTTCATAGATAATCTTGATCATAAACCCACAATTCATCGGATCTCGACCAACACACTGCAAAAAGAGTTACATCGAATAGATCTCCAACCAGATCGAGGAGAACTTTGTATTGAGAATCAAAGAGAGAGAAGAAGCCATCTAGCTAATAACTATGGACCCGAAGTCTGAGGTAAACTACTCACACATCATCGGAGAGGCTATGGTGTTGATGTAGAAGCCCTCCGTGATCAATTCCCCCTCTGGTGGAGTGTCGGAAAAGGCCCCAAGATGGGATCTCATGGGTACTGAAGGTTGCGGCGGTGGAAATAGGGTTTGATTGTGCTCCTAGATGTTTTCGGGGTACGTAGGTATACATAGGAGGAAGAAGTAGGTCGGTGGAGCTGCGAGGGGCCCACGAGGGTGGGGGCGTGCCCAGGGGGCAGGCGCGCCTCCCTGCCTCGTGGCCTCCTCGCTTCTTTCTTGACGTCCACTCCAAGTCCCCTAGATTACTTTTGTTCCAAAAATAACTCTCCCAAAGGTTTCATTCCATTTGGATTCCGTTTGATATTCCTTTTCTGCGAAACACTGAAGTAGGCAAAAAAACAATAATTCGGGCTGGGCCTCCGGTTAGTAGGTTAGTCCCAAAAATAATATAAAAGAGTATAATAAAGCCAATTAAACATCCAAAAAGATAATATAATAGCATGGAACAATCAAAAATTATAGATACGTTGGAGACGTATCAAGCATCCCCAAGCTTAATTCCTTCTCGTCCTCGAATAGGTAAATGATAAAAACAGAATTTTTGATGTGGAATGCTACCTAGCATATTTCTCGATGTAATGTTCTTTATTGTGGCGTGAATATTTAGATCTAAAAGATTCAAGATAAAAGTTTAATATGGACATAAAAATAATAATACTTCAAGCATACTAATTAAGCAATTATGTCTTCTGAAAATAACATGGCCAAAGTAAGTTCATCCCTACAAAATCATATAGTTTGGCTATGTCCCATCTTCGTCACACAAAATATTCAAATCATGCACAACCCCGGTTTCAGCCAAGCAATTGTTTCATACCTAAGAATTTTCAAACTTTTTCAAGTTTCACGCAATACATGAGCGTGAGCCATGGGCATAGCACTATGGCTGGAATAGAATATGATGATGGGGGTTGTATGGAGTAGACAAAAAAGTAGAAAGTCTCACATTGACGCGGCTAATCAATGGGCTATGGAGATGTCCATCAATTGATGTCAACGCAAGGAGTAGGGATTTCCATGCAATGAATGCACTAGAGCCATAAATGTATGAAAGCTCAACAAATGAAACTAAGTGGGTGTGCATCCAACTTGCTTGCTCATGAAGACCTAGAGCATTTGAGGAAGCCCATTGTTGGAATATACAAGCCAAGTTCTATAATGAAAAATTCCCACTAGCATATGAAAGTGACAAAACAAGAAACTCTCTATCATAAAGATCATGGTGCTACTTTGAAGCACAAGTGTGGAAAAAGAGATAGTAGCATTGTCCCTTTTTGTTTCTTTTTTTCGGGCACCTTTCCTTTATTTGGCCTTTCCCTTTTTTTGGGACAATGCTCTATGAATGATGACAATCACACTTCTATTTATTTACAACTCAATGATTACAACTCGATACTAGAACAAGATATGACTCTATATGATTGCCTCCGGCGGTGTACTGGGATGAGCAATGAATCAAGAGTGACATGTATGAAATAATATGCATGGTGGCTTTGCCACAAATACGATGTCAACTACATGATCATGCATGGCAATATGACAATAATGAAGCATGTCATAATAAATGAAACGGTGGAAAGTTGCATGGCAATATAACTTGGAATGGCTACGGAAATGCCATGATAGGTAGGTATGGTGGCTGTTTTGAGGAAGATATAAGGAGGTTTATGTGTGATAGAGCATATCATATCACGGGGTTTGGATGCACCGGCGAAATTTGCACCAACTCTCAAGGTGAGAAAGGGCAATGCACGGTACCGAAGAGGCTAGCAATGATGGAAGGGTGAGAGTGCGTATAATCCATGGACTCAACATTAGTCATAAAGAACTCATATACTTATTGTAAAAAACTACAATTCATCAAACCAAGCACTACACGCATGCTCCTAGGGGGGAGGTTGGTAGGAGTTAATCATCGCGCGCCGACCTCCACACAAAGGATGACACTCAAAGAACACCTCATGTTTCAAGTTTGTTACACAACGGTTATCATACGTGCATGCTACGGAACTTGCAAACTTCAACACAAGTATTTCTCAATTTCACAATTACTCAACTAGCACAACTTTAATATCACTATCTCCATATCTCAAAACAATCATCAAGTATCAAACTTCTCATAGTATTCAACGCACTTTATATGATAGTTTTTATTATACCTATCTTGGATGCCTATTATATTAGGACTAATTTCAACCAAAGCAAACTACCATGCTGTTCTAAAAGACTCTCAAAATAATTTAAGTGAAGCATGAGAGATCAATAATTTCTATAAAATAAAATCTCCACCGTGCTCTAAAAAGATATAAGTGAAGCACTAGAGCAAAATTATCTAGCTCAAAAGATATAAGTGAAGCACATAGAGTATTCTAATAAATTATGATTCATGTGTGTCTCTCCCAAAAGGTGTGTACAGAAATGATGATTGTGGTAAACTAAAAAGCAAAGACTCAAATCATACAAGACGCTCCAAGCAAAACACATATCATGTGGTGAATGAAAATATAGCATCAAGTATAGTTACCGATGGACGAAGACGAAAGAGGGGATGCCTTACGGGGCATCCCAAAGCTTAGGCTTTTGGTTGTCATTGAATTTTACCAAGTGGTGCCTTGGGCATCCCCACGCTTAGGCTCTTGCCACTCCTTATTCCATAATCCATCAAATCTTTACCCCAAAACTTGAAAACTTCACAACACAAAACTCAACAGAAAATCTCATAAGCTCCGTTAGCGAAATAAAACAAACCTCCACTTCAAGGTACTGTAATGAACTCATTCTTTATTATATTGGTGTTAAACCTACTGTATTCCAACTTCGCTATGGTTCATAACCTTCGATACTAGCCATAGATTCCTCAAAATAAGCAAACAACACACGAAAAACATAATCTGTCAAAAACAGAACAGTCTATAGTAATCTGTATCAAATGCAAACTTCTGGAACCTAAAAAATTCTACCAAATTAGGAAGTACTAGATAATTTTTTTATTAAACTACTGATAATCTCGTGCGCGCAAAGTTTCTGTTTTTTACAGCAAGATCAAATAACTATCACCGTAGGTTATCCTAAAGGTTTTACTTGGCACAAACACTAATTAAAACATAAAAACAAATCTAACCAGAGGCTAGATGAATTATTTATTACTAAACAGAACCAAAAATCAAGAAACAAAAATAAAATTGGTTGCCTCCCAACAAGAGCTATCGTTTAACGCCCCTAGCTAGGCATAAAAACAAGGATAGATCTAAGTATCATCATCTTTGGTATGCAATCCATTAGTGGCTCTCATAATAGATTCATAAGGTAATTTAATTTTCTTTCTAGGAAAGTGTTCCATGCCTTTCCTTAACGGAAAATGGAATCTAATATTCCCTTCCTTCATATCGATAATTGCACTAATCGTTCTAAGGAAAGGTCTACAAAGAATACTAGGACATGTAGGATTGCAATCTATATCAAGAACAATAAAATCTATGGGCACACAATTCCTATTGTCAACAATAAGAACATCATTAATCCTTCCCATAGGTTTCTTAATGGTGGAATCCGCAAGGTGCAAGTTTAAAGAACAATAATCAAATTCACGGAAACCTAACACATCACACAAATTTTTTGGAATCGTGGAAACACTAGCACCCAAATCACATAAAGCAAGGCATTCATGATCTTTAATCTTAATTTTAATAGTAGGTTCCCACTCATCATAAAGTTTTCTAGGGATAGAAACTTTTAATTCAAGCTTTTCTTCATAAGATTGCATTAAAGCATCAACGATCACTAGTGCAGAACCGGGCAATAGCACCAGTTTGTAAGGCCCTTTAGTGCCGGTTCGGTAACCGGCACTAAAGTGTGGGCACTAAAGCCCCCCCCCCTTTAGTACCGGTTCAGCATGAACCGGTGCTAAAGGGCAACCACGTGGCACGAGCCAGCTCCGTGGGCGCGTAGGACATTAGTACCGGTTGGTAACACCAACCGGTACTAAATGTTTGGGTGTGTTTTGGTTTTATTTTTTATTTTTACTTTAATTTTGTGTTTTCAATTTAATTTAGTGATTGTTTTACATTATAATGAGTTCTTAAATCATTAGGTAAATGTACCGCGGATTAGTTTGACTGGATGCATGTGGATCCTAGCTAAGACATCAAGTATATGTCATATCCATATTATATATACTTGACCACCTAATTAAGTGATCGAGGTAATATGGATATGGCATATACTTCATCACTTAGCTAGAATCCATCCAGTTGAAACTAATTTGTGGTTTATTTCATAAATGATATAAAACTCATCATCATCATCATCATCATCATCATCATCATCATCGTATTAATATAAAAACTCTTGCATCATATATATCATCACCAACAACAGTTTTCATAGCTAGCTAAAAATCATCATATAATCGTCGTCTCATTACCACTACTTAATCATCATATAGTCATTACCGCTATCTAATCACGACCGACACTAGCTTAAAGAAGAAACATTCACTTGTACCAAAAGCAAAGATATCATCGAGTTCAACATGGTAATGATATTATAAGCGTTCATAACACCACAAAAGCAAAATCACTCTTTGAGATTAAGTTCAGGACAAAGAACACGGACATGAGAGGACATGTACTAAGAGCATGAACTAGCTGATTAATCAGTCCTGCTGCTCTCTCTCAGGTAAAAAAGCATAGAACATGTATAGCTTTCCCGATTCATCATATTGGAGCATGCAGATGAACCTGTCTCCTAATCGTGGGTTGCGCTTCTGACTGCTACCCCCTAGTACTTCTCTGCGATCGTTCACAATTTTGCTCCAGTCTTTTACTATTAAGCATTCCTCGCTATTAGAAATCCTGAATGCACTAAAGTGCATTGTAGGATATCTTGGCCGTAAGCTAACAATATTCATGGTACCTTTAGTCTCGATCCAATCAGGCACAACATTCATTGGGAGTCCCTGTTGAAGAACATCATATAGTAACATACTTAGCAATGAAGTTTAGCTTAAAAAATAATGTATGCCAAAGATGCACTGAGGAGAAATAGTAGAAATCGTACCATCTTTCCTAAATATATGTGACCATAGTTTAGTACGAACACTATTGGTCGCACGTTTTGAGTACTAACATTTCTAAGTGCAGGAAAAAATTTGTCTTGACAGCATCAAGATCCTCAAGCCATGAAACATAATGACTTGTCTCCTCGCAGTTTAGTTCAGCCCCGGGACAGTGGACGGTCCTGTCTACCAAGCGCCGGACATGTTTGCTTGATTGGAAATAAGTTGTCAATATAAATTGAGATCTATTAATTCAACTCGTTCAAATAATCTCATATCGAAGACATAAATATGGTTGAGAAACTCACATAATGGTAGAATTGGAGGCGTCTGCACATCGACCAAGATGTCTCTATTACCTTCAATATCATCTTCTGGACGAATATCAAAGGTGATAGCCATATCAGGCTCAAATGCATAAGCCTTGCATAGTTCTTGCCAAGTTTTGCATTCAAAATAGGTGTATGTGTCTGCATTGTATAATTTGACGTTGAAGGTATAACCATGCTCGGTCTTCAAGTAAACTCGTTTTACCTCTGTTGTTTCGTTAGGACTGAAACCTATCTTATCCAAGACAAAAATTCTTGCATGGCAGGGGATACGCTTGTAGAATAGTGAAAAATTAAAATTAAAAGTTGAAGCAAATGAAGCATAAGTCATGCTTAATTACGAAAAAAGACTTGTCGTTGTGACTTACTGTGTCCACTTCAAAGTTCTCATCCAGCTTGATGCTGAAGCGTCTATCATCAACTAGAAAATTTCTGCCACACAAGCCGCGCTGGTCTTTGCAGTATTCGCACATAATGAAATCGTGTTCGTCGTCAGACGACATTCCTATGTTCATAGGTGAAACATTAAACACTTATTCGTTCTATTAATTCAACTAGTTCAACTAATTAATTCAACTAAGCACTTACAAAAAATATACCTAAATAAAGTAGCTCAACTAATTCAACTAACTAGTTCAACTAATTAATTTAACTAATTCAAGTAAACTAGGTCTATTAATTTTCTTACTAAAAATAAGGTAGCTAGTTCTATATAATAAAATGTTAATTAGATAATCAAATATCATATAACTAAATTAAATATATATCTAACATATAATTTATATCTAATTCATCTAACATTTGACATTAATATCTAACATATGTTCATATATAGGTGAAACATATGTTCTTACTAAAATAAAGTAGGTAGTTC
>NC_041384.1:130649081-130652363 GCF_002162155.2 Triticum dicoccoides | reverse complement strand
CGGGCGGCGGGGGCGACGACGGTGACGGCGGCGACGGGCAGCGGGGGCGACAGCGGTGACGGCGACGACAGGCGGCGAGGGCGGCGAGGGTGGCGTGCGATGGGCGATGGCGCGGCGACGGTGGCAATGTCGCGCGAAGAAATTGGAGAAGAAGTGGTGGTCGATGAAACTGAATTTTTTGTATGTGCCATACATATAGGAGGGGCTTTAGTACCGGTTGGAGCCACCAACCGGTACTAATGGTTGTGCGTTGCCACCGGCGGTGCACAATGTTTAGTCCCACCTCGCGAAGCGAAGGGCAGCCTCACTGGTTTATAAACCCAGTCGCAGCTACTCCTTCGAACTTCTCTATATAGCAGGCTTCTGGGCCTAACAAAGGCGCGCTGCCCTGTGAGCCTACAGGCACTTCTGGGCCTGCATTTGCACACCCTAGGTCCGGCAGGCCCACTGCGCAGCGCCCCAATAAATTTTTTATATAATTTTTTCTTTTTTGCATTATTTATTTTCTTCTATTTATTTTTGAGTAATTTTTTATATAGTTTTTTCTTTTCTGCATTATTTATTTTCTTCTATTTATTTTTGAGTAATTTTTTATATAGTTTTTTCTTTTCTACTTTATTTATTTTCTTTTATTTATTTCTGAGTAGTTTTTTTATGTATTTAGTTTCTTTGTGACCCTCTCTACTCTTTCGCACATGCTATGCGGGTGAAATGATAATACCATCGCAAATTTCAACATTTTCAGAATTCATTTTGTAGTGATTTTCAATTTCAGGTCATTTAGCTCTCTAAACAATTAGGTAAATGACTGAAAAACAACAAATGATGTCAGAACATGTTGGAAATTGATGACGTCGCTTTGAATGCTGCATAGTGAACACAAAAGAAGTCTGGAGTTCAAATAAGTTTAAAAAACATTGAAGTGCCCGTGTAACAGATGAGTTCTCATCCGAAACCCTGATACTCCGAAAGAGACTGTCCAGTTTGTACACGAAGTGCGTCCAGTTTTTGCCGTGACCCTCTCTACTCTTTCGCACATGCTATGCGAGTGAAATGATGATACCATGCCAAGTTTCAACATTTTCACAGTTCATTTTGTAGTGATTTTCAATTTCACGGTCATTTAGCTCTCTAAACAATTCGGTAAATGACTGAAAACAACAAATGATGGCAGAACATGTTGGAAATTGATGACATCGCTTTGAATGCTGCATACTGAACACAAAAGAAGTCCGGAGTTCAAATAAGTTTAAATAGCATTGAAGTGCCCATGTAACAGATGAGTTCTCGTCCGAAACCCTGATATTCCGAAAGAGATTCTCTAGTTTGTACACGAAGTGCGTCCAGTTTTTGCTGTGACCCTCTCTACTCTTTCGCACATGCTATGCGGGTGAAATGATGATACCATGCCAAGTTTCCACATTTTCACAGTTCATTTTGTAGTGATTTTCAATTTCACGGTGATTTAGCTCTCTAAACAATTAGGTCAATGACTGAAAAACAAAAAATGATGTCAGAACATGTTGGAAATTGATGAAGTCGCTCTAAATGCTGCATACTGAACACAAAAGAAGTCTGGAGTTCAAATAAGTTTAAATAACATTGAAGTGCCCGTGTAACAGATGAGTTCTCGTCCGAAACCCTGATACTCCAAAAGAGATTGTCCAGTTTGTACACGAAGTGCGTCCAATTTTTGCCGTGACCCTCTCTACTATTTCACACATGCTACGCGGGTAAAATGATGATACCATGCCAAGTTTCAACATTTCAAAGTTCATTTTGTAGTGATTTTCAATTTCATGGTCATTTAGCTCTCTAAACAATTAGGTAAATGATTGAAAAACAACAAATGATGTCAGAACATGTTGGAAATTGATGACGTCGCTTTGAATGCTGCATACTGAACAAAAAAGAAGACCGGAATTCAAATAAGTTTAAAAAACATTGAAGTGCCCGTGTAACAGATGAGTTCTCGTCCGAAACCCTGATACTCCGGAAGAGATTGTCCACTTTGTACACGAAATGCGTCCAGTTTTTGTCGTGACCCTCTCAACTCTTTCGCACATGCTAGCGGGTGAAATGATGATACCATGCCAAGTTTCAACATTTTCACAGTTCATTTTGTAGTGATTTTCAATTTCACGGTCATTTAGCTCTCTAAACAATTAGGTAAATGACTGAAAAACACAAATGATGTCAGAACATGTTGGAAATTGATGACGTCGCTTTGAATGTTGCACTGAACACAAAAGAAGTCCAGAGTTCAAATAAGTTTAAAAAACATTGAAGTGCCCGTGTAACAGATGAGTTCTCGTCCGAAACCCTGATACTCCAAAAGAGATTGTCCAGTTTGTACACGAAGTGCGTCCAGTTTTTGCCGTGACCCTCTCTACTCTTTCGCACATGCTATGTGAGTGAAATGATGATACCATGCCAAGTTTCAACATTTTCACAGTTCATTTTGTAGTGATTTTCAATTTCACGGTCATTTAGCTCTCTAAACAATTCGGTAAATGACTGAAAACAACAAATGATGGCAGAACATGTTGGAAATTGATGATGTTGCTTTGAATGCTGCATACTGAACACAAAAGAAGTCCGGAGTTCAAATAAGTTTAAATAGCATTGAAGTGCCCGTGTAACAGATGAGTTCTCGTCTGAAACCCTGATATTCCGAAAGAGATTCTCTAGTTTGTACACGAAGTGCGTCCAGTTTTTGCTGTGACCCTCTCTACTCTTTCGCACATGCTATGCGGGTGAAATGATGATACCATGCCAAGTTTCCACATTTTCACAGTTCATTTTGTAGTGATTTTCAATTTCACGGTGATTTAGCTCTCTAAACAATTAGGTAAATGACTGAAAAACAACAAATGATGTCAGAACATGTTGGAAATTGATGAAGTCGCTTTAAATGCTGCATACTGAACACAAAAGAAGTCCAGAGTTCAAATAAGTTTAAATAACATTGAAGTGCCCGTGTAACAGATGAGTTCTCGTCCGAAACCCTGATACTCCAAAAGAGATTGTCCAGTTTGTACACGAAGTGCGTCCAGTTTTTGCCGTGACCCTCTCTACTCTTTCACACATGCTACGCGGGTAAAATGATGATACCATGCCAAGTTTCAACATTTCAAAGTTCATTTTGTAGTGATTTTCAATTTCATGGTCATTTAGCTCTCTAAACAATTAGGTAAATGATTGAAAAACAACAAATGATGTCAGAACATGTTGGAAATTGATGACGTCGCTTTGAATGCTGCATACTGAACAAAAAAGAAG
>NC_041384.1:130647076-130648443 GCF_002162155.2 Triticum dicoccoides | reverse complement strand
AAATAAGTTTAAATAGCATTGAAGTGCCCGTGTAATAGATGAGTTCTCGTCCGAAACCCTGATATTCCGAAAGAGATTCTCTAGTTTGTACACGAAGTGCGTCCAGTTTTTGATGTGACCCTCTCTACTCTTTCGCACATGCTATGCGGGTGAAATGATGATACCATGCCAAGTTTCCACATTTTCACAGTTCATTTTGTAGTGATTTTCAATTTCACGGTGATTTAGCTCTCTAAACAATTAGGTAAATGACTGAAAAACAACAAATGATGTCAGAACATGTTGGAAATTGATGAAGTTGCTTTAAATGCTGCATACTGAACACAAAAGAAGTCCAGAGTTCAAATAAGTTTAAAAAACATTGAAGTGCCCGTGTAACAGATGAGTTCTCGTCCGAAACCCTGATACTCCGGAAGAGATTGTCCAGTTTGTACACGAAGTGCGTCCAGTTTTTGCCGTGACCCTCTCTACTCTTTCACACATGCTACGCGGGTAAAATGATGATACCATGCCAAGTTTCAAAATTTCAAAGTTCATTTTGTAGTGATTTTCAATTTCATGGTCATTTAGCTCTCTAAACAATTAGGTACATGATTGAAAAACAACAAATGATGTCAGAACATGTTGGAAATTGATGACGTCGCTTTGAATGCTGCATACTGAACAAAAAAGAAGACCGGAATTCAAATAAGTTTAAAAAACATTGAAGTGCCCGTGTAACAGATGAGTTCTCGTCCGAAACCCTGATACTCCGGAAGAGATTGTCTAGTTTGTACACGAAGTGCGTCCAGTTTTTGTCGTGACCCTCTCAACTCTTTCGCACATGCTATGCGGGTGAAATGATGATACCATGCCAAGTTTCAACATTTTCACAGTTCATTTTGTAGTGATTTTCAATTTCACGGTCATTTAGCTCTCTAAACAATTAGGTAAATGACTGAAAAACACAAATGATGTCAGAACATGTTGGAAATTGATGACGTCGCTTTGAATGCTGCATACTGAACAAAAAAGAAGACCGGAATTCAAATAAGTTTAAAAAACATTGAAGTGCCCGTGTAACAGATGAGTTCTCGTCCGAAACCCTGATACTCCGGAAGAGATTGTCCACTTTGTACACGAAATGCGTCCAGTCTTTGTCGTGACCCTCTCAACTCTTTCGCACATGCTAGCGGGTGAAATGATGATACCATGCCAAGTTTCAACATTTTCACAGTTCATTTTGTAGTGATTTTCAATTTCACGGTCATTTAGCTCTCTAAACAATTAGGTAAATGACTGAAAAACACAAATGATGTCAGAACATGTTGGAAATTGACGACGTTGCTTTGAATGCTGCATAATGAACACAAAAGAAGTCCGGAGTT
>NC_041384.1:130622395-130646653 GCF_002162155.2 Triticum dicoccoides | reverse complement strand
GCTTTAAATGCTGCATACTGAACACAAAAGAAGTCCAGAGTTCAAATAAGTTTAAATAACATTGAAGTGCCCGTGTAACAGATGAGTTCTCGTCCGAAACCCTGATACTCCAAAAGAGATTGTCCAGTTTGTACACGAAGTGCGTCCAGTTTTTGCCGTGACCCTCTCTACTCTTTCACACATGCTACGCGGGTAAAATGATGATACCATGCCAAGTTTCAACATTTCAAAGTTCATTTTGTAGTGATTTTCAATTTCATGGTCATTTAGCTCTCTAAACAATTAGGTAAATGATTGAAAAACAACAAATGATGTCAGAACATGTTGGAAATTGATGACGTCGCTTTGAATGCTGCATACTGAACAAAAAAGAAGTCCGGAATTCAAATAAGTTTAAAAAACATTGAAGTGCCCGTGTAACAGATGAGTTCTCGTCCGAAACCCTGATACTCCGGAAGAGATTGTCCAGTTTGTACACGAAGTGCGTCCAGTTTTTGCCGTGACCCTCTCAACTCTTTCGCACATGCTATGCGGGTGAAATGATGATACCATGCCAAGTTTCAACATTTTCACAGTTCATTTTGTAGTGATTTTCAATTTCACGGTTTAGCTCTCTAAACAATTAGGTAAATGACTGAAAAACACAAATGATGTCAGAACATGTTGGAAATTGATGATGTCGCTTTGAATGCTGCATACTGAACACAAAAGAAGTCCAGAGTTCAAATAAGTTTAAAAACATTGAAGTGCCCGTGTAACAGATGAGTTCTCGTCCGAAACCCTGATATTCCAAAAGAGATTGTCCAGTTTGTACACGAAGTGCGTCCAGTTTTTGCCGTGACCCTCTCTACTCTTTCGCACATGCCATGCGGGTGAAATGATGATACCATGCCAAGTTTCAACATTTTCACAGTTCATTTTGTAGTGATTTTCAATTTCACAGTCATTTAGCTCTCAAAATAATTCGGTAAATGACTGAAAAACAACAAATGATGTCAGAACCTGTTGGAAATTGATGACGTCGTTTCGAATGCTGCATACTGAACACAAAAGAAGTCCGTAGTTCAAATAAGTTTAAATAACATTAAAGTGCACATGTAACAGATGAGTTCTCGTCCGAAACCCTGATACTCCAAAAGAGATTGTCCAGTTTGTACACGAAGTGTGTCCAGTTTTTGCCGTGACCCTCTCTACTCTTTCGCACATGCTATGCGGGTGAAATGATGATACCATGCCAAGTTTCAACATTTTCACGGTTCATTTTGTAGTGATTTTCAATTTCACGGTCATTTAGCTCTCTAAACAATTCGGTAAATGACTGAAAAACAACAAATGATGTCAGAACATGTTGGAAATTTATGACATCGCTTTGAATGCTATATACTGAACACAAAAGAAGTCCGGAGTTCAAATAAGTTTAAATAACATTGAAGTGCCCGTGTAATAGATGAGTTCTCGTCCGAAACCCTGATACTCCGAAAGAGATTGTCCAGTTTGTACACGAAATGCGTCCAATTTTTGCCGTGACCCTCTCTACTCTTTCGCACATGCTATGCGGGTGAAATGATGATACCATGCCAAGTTTCAACATTTTCACAATTCATTTTGTAGTTATTTTCAATTTCACGGTCATTTAGCTCTCTAAACAATTAGGTAAATGACTGAAAAATAACAAATGATGTAAGAACATGTTGGAAATTGATGATGTCGCTTTGAATGCTGCATACTGAACACAAAAGAAGTCCGGAGTTCAAATAAGTTTAAAAAACATTGAAGTGCCCGTGTAACAGATGAGTTCTCGTCCGAAACCCTGATACTCCGAAAGAGATTGTCCAGTTTGTGCACAAAGTGCGTCCAGTTTTTGCGTGACCCTCTCTACTCTTTCGCAGATGCTATGCGGGTGAAATGATGATATCATGCCAAGTTTCAACATTTTCACAGTTCGTTTTGTAGTGATTTTAAATTTCACGGTCATTTAGCTCTCTAAACAATTAGGTAAATGACTGAAAAACAACAAATTATGTCAGAACATGTTGGAAATTGATGACGTCGCTTTGAATGCTGCATACTGAACACAAAAGAAGTCCGGAGTTCAAATAAGTTTAAATAGCATTGAAGTGCCCGTGTAACAGATGAGTTCTCGTCCAAAACCCTGATACTCCGAAAGATATTCTCCAGTTTGTACATGAAGTGCGTCCAGTTTTTGCCGTGACCCTCTCTACTCTTTCGTACATGCTATGCGGGTGAAATGATGATACCATGCCAAGTTTCAACATTTTCACAGTTCATTTTGTAGTGATTTTCAATTTCACGGTCATTTAGCTCTCTAAACAATTATGTAAATGACTGAAAAACAACAAATGATGTCAGAGCATGTTGGAAATTGATGACGTCGCTTTGAATGCTGCATACTGAACACAAAAGAAGTCCGGAGTTCAAATAAGTTTAAATAGCATTGAAGTGCCCGTGTAACAGATGAGTTCTCGTCCGAAACCCTGATACTCCAAAAGAGATTGTCCAGGTTGTACACGAAGTGCATCCAGTTTTTGATGTGACCCTCTCTACTCTTTCGCACATGCTATGAGGGTGAAATGATGATACCGTGCCAAGTTTCAACATTTTCATAGTTCATTTTGTAGTGATTTTTAATTTCACGGTCATTTAGCTCTCTAAACAATTCGGTAAATGATTGAAAAACAACAAATGATGTCAGAACATGTTGGAAATTGATGATGTCGCTTTAATGCTGCATACTAAACACAAAAGAGGTCCAGAGTTCAAATATGTTTAAATAACATTAAAGTGCACATGTAACAGATGAGTTCTCATCCGAAACCCTGATACTCCAAAAGAGATTGTCCAGTTTGTACACGAAGTGTGTCCAGTTTTTGCCGTGACCCTCTCTACTCTTTCGCACATGCTATGCGGGTGAAATGATGATACCATGCCAAGTTTCAACATTTTAACAGTTCATTTTGTAGTGATTTTCAATTTCACGGTCATTTAGCTCGCTAAACAATTAGGCAAATGATTGAAAAACAAGAAATGATGTCAGAACATGTTGGAAATTAATGACGTTGTTTTGAATGCTGAATATTTAACACAAAAGAAGTCCGGAGTTCAAATAAGTTTAAAAAACATTGAAGTGCCCGTGTAACAGATGAGTTCTCTTCCAAAACCCTGATACTCTGAAAGAGATTGTCCAATTTATAGACGAAGTGCGTCCAGTTTTTGCCGTGACCCACTCTACTCTTTCGCACATGCAATGCAGGTGAAATGATGATACCATGCCAAGTTTCAAAATTTTCACAGTTCATTTTGTAGTGATTTTCAATTTCACGGTCATTTAGCTCCCTAAACAATTAGGTAAATGACTGAAAAACAACAGGTGATGTCAAAACATGTTGAAAATTGATGACGTCGCTTTGAATGCTGCATACTGAACACAAAAGAAGTCTGGAGATTAAATAAGTTTAAAAAACATTGAAGTGCCCGTGTAACAGATGAGTTCTTGTCCGAAACCCTGATACTCCGAAAGAGATTGTCCAGTTTGTACACGAAGTGCGTCCAGTTTTTGCAGTGGCCCTCTCTATGCTATGCGGGTGAAATGATGATACCATGCCAAGTTTCAACATTTTCACAGTTCATTTTGTAGTGATTTTCAATTTCATGGTCATTTAGCTCTCTAAACAATTAGGTAAATGACTAAAAACAACAAATGATGTCAGAACATGTTGGAAATTGATGACGTCGCTTTGAATGCTGCATACTGAACACAAAAGAAGTCCGGAGTTCAAATAAGTTTAAAAAACATTTAAGTGCCCATGTAACAGATGAGTTCTTGTCCGAAACCCTGATACTCCAGAAGAGATTGTCCAGTTTGTACATGAAGTGCGTCCAGTTTTTGTCGTGACCTTCTCTACTCTTTAGCACGTGCCATGCGGGTGAAATGATGATACCATGCCAAGTTTCAACATTTTCACAGTTCATTTTGTAGTGATTTTCTATTTCACGGTCATTTAGCTCTCTAAACAATTACGTAAATGACTGAAAAACAACAAATGATGTCAGAACATGTTGGAAATTGATGACGTCGCTTTGAATGCTGCATACTGAACACAAAAGAAGTCCGGAGTTTAAATAAGTTTAAAAAACATTGAAGTGCCCGTGTAACAGATGAGGTCTCGTCCGAAACCCTGATACTCCGAAAGAGATTGTCCAGTTTGTACATGAAGTGCATCCAATTTTTGCCATGACCCTCTCTACTCTTTCACACATGCTATGTGGGTGAAATGATGATACCGTGCCAAGTTTCAACATTTTCACAGTTCATTTTGTAGTGATTTTCAATTTCACGGTCATTTAGCTCTCTAAACAATTAGGTAAATGACTAAAAAACAACAGGTGATGTCAAAACATGTTGAAAATTGATGACGTCGCTTTGAATGCTGCATACTGAACACAAAAGAAGTCTGGAGTTTAAATAAGTTTAAAAAACATTGAAGTGCCCGTGTAACAGATGAGTTCTTGTCCGAAACCCTGATACTCCGAAAGAGATTGTCCAGTTTGTACACGAAGTGCGTCCAGTTTTTGCTGTGACCCTCTCTATGCTATGCGGATGAAATGATGATACCATGCCAAGTTTCAACATTTTCACAGTTCATTTTGTAGTGATTTTCAATTTCATGGTCATTTAGCTCTCTAAACAATTAGGGAAATGACTGAAAAACAACAAATGATGTCAGAACATGTTGGAAATTGATGACGTCGCTTTGAATGCTGCATACTGAACACAAAAGAAGTCCGGAGTTCAAATAAGTTTAAAAAACATTTAAGTGCCCATGTAACAGATGAGTTCTTGTCCGAAACCCTGATACTCCAGAAGAGATTGTCCAGTTTGTACATGAAGTGCGTCCAGTTTTTGTCGTGACCCTCTCTACTCTTTAGCACGTGCTATGCGGGTGAAGTGATGATACCATGCCAAGTTTCAACATTTTCACAGTTCATTTTGTAGTGATTTTCAATTTCACGGTCATTTAGCTCTCTAAACAATTACGTAAATGACTGAAAAACAACAAATGATGTCAGAACATGTTGGAAATTGATGACGTCGCTTTGAATGCTGCATACTGAACACAAAAGAAGTCCGGAGTTTAAATAAGTTTAAAAAACATTGAAGTGCCCGTGTAACAGATGAGGTCTCGTCCGAAACCCTGATACTCCGAAAGAGATTGTCCAGTTTGTACATGAAGTGCATCCAATTTTTGCCATGACCCTCTCTACTCTTTCACACATGCTATGTGGGTGAAATGATGATACCGTGCCAAGTTTCAACATTTTCACAGTTCATTTTGTAGTGATTTTCAATTTCACGGTCATTTAGCTCTCTAAACAATAGGGTAAATGATTGAAAACAACAAATGATGGCAGAACATGTTGGAAATTGATGACGTCACTTTGAATGCTGCATACTGAACAGAAAAGAAGTCCGGAGTTCAAATAAGTTTAAATAGCATTGAAGTGCCCGTGTAACAGATGAGTTCTCGTCCGAAACCCTGATACTCCGAAAGAGATTCTCCAGTTTGTACACGAAGTGCGTCCAGTTTTTGCCGTGACCCTCTCTACTCTTTCGCACATGCTATGCGGGTGAAATGATGATGCCATGCCAAGTTTCAACATTTTCACAGATCATTTTGTAGTGATTTTTAATTTCATGGTAATTTAGCTCTCTAAACAATTAGGTAAATGACTGAAAAAACAACAAATGATGTCAGAAAATGTTGGAAATTGATGACGTCGCTTTGAATGCTGCATACTGAACACAAAAGAAGTCCGGAGTTCAAATAAGTTTAAAAAACATTGAAGTGCCCGTGTAACAGATGAGTTCTCGTCCGAAACTCTGATACTCCGAAAGAGATTGTCCAGTTTGTACATGAAGTGCATCCAGTGTTTGCTGTGACCCTCTCTACTCTTTCGCACATGCTATGCGGGTAAAATGATGATACCATGCTAAATTTCAACATTTTCACAGTTCATTTTGTAGTGATTTTCAATGTCACGGTCATGTAGCTTTTAAGCAATTCGGTAAATGACTGAAAAACAGCAAATGATGTCAAAACATGTTGGAAATTGATGACGTCGCTTTGAATGCTGCATACTGAACACAAGAAGTCCGGAGTTCAAATAAGTTATTAAAATAAAAAAGAGGTGCAATGCTGGTTAATTTGCTTCAAGCCTTTCGGAATAGTGTATACTGCAATGCACATAGCTCAGTGCAATCTATGCTATTCCGAAAGGCTTGAAGCTAATCAACGTGCAGGTGAGCATTGCGCCTCTTCGTCATTGTCTCTGCACTCACAGCTTGTAAACCGCTCATACTGCCTCTCTCTTGGCGAGGTGGGACTAAAAATTAGCTTACTAGGAAACTCTAGTACCGGTTCATGCCATGAACTGGTATTAAAGGTCTTCGTGGGGGTCGTAGCCTAACCACAGCCGCACTGGCCTCATTACTACCGGTTCGTGGCATGAACCGGTACTAAAGGTTGCCCACGAACCAGTAGTAATGATGCCCGCCCGGCTAGCAGTTGGAACCGGCACTAATGGTCACATTAGTGCCAGCTCAAATTCAAACCGGCACTAATGTGCTTCACATTTGACCCTGTTTCTACTAGTGGATATGTTTGGTAAAAGCTTTATTTTGACTATAAGCATGAGGAGAATTTAGCACGGATTGAAACAAGGAAATACAATCTATTAAAGAACAATTATCATAATTAAATTCCTTGAAATCCAAAATAGTGGGTTCATTGCTATGTAAAGTTTTGACCTCTTCAATCCCACTTGTACCAAATTTTGCATCAAAATCTAAAAACTCCAAATTATTGGGACGTCTTCTAAATAAAGTTGACTCATCTCTAGTCCCATCATTATCAAGATTCATATTGGAAAACAAAGATTTAAAAGGAGACACATCAATCACTTTTAGATCTTCATCTTTATTCTCATAAAAACTAGAAGAACACGCTTTTACAAAGCAATATTTCTTAGCACGCATCCTAGCGGTTCTTTCTTATCATTAATCAATAGCTTTGAGAGACTCATTGATACCATGGTTAGGTGGAATAGATCTAAGTTTCAAAGAATCAACATCAAGTGAAATTCTATCCACGTTCCTAGCCAATTCATCAACCTTAAGCAATTTTTCTTCAAGCAAAGCATTGGAATTCTTTTATGAATTCATAAACTCTTTAACACTAGTCTCAAAATCAGAGGGAAACTTATTAAAATTTCTAGAAGAATTGTCGTAGGAATTACCATAATTATTAGACGAATTACTAGGAAATGGCCTAGGATTAAAGTTTCCTCTATACGCGTTGTTACCAAAATTGTTCCTACCAACAATATTCACATCCATAGAATCATTATTATTCTCAATCAAAGTAGACAAAGGCATATCATTTGGATCAATAGAAACACTCTTATTAGCAAACAACTTCATAAGTTCATCCATCTTTCCACTCAAAACATTGATCTCTTCTATTGCATGAACCTTTTTACTAGTAGATCTTTCGGTGTGCCATTGAGAATAATAAACCATAATGTTGTCTAGGAGTTTAGTAGCTTCTCCTAAAGTGATTTCCATAAAGGTGCCTCCCGCGGCCGAATCTAAAAGATTTCTAGAAGCAAAGTTTAATCCGACATAAAACTTTTGTATAATCATCCATAAATTCAATCCATGAGTAGGACAATTATGTATCATCAATTTCATTCTCTCCCAAGCTTGTGCGACATGTTCATGATCAAGTAGCTTAAAATTCATAATATCATTTCTAATAGAGATGATCTTAGCGGGAGGAAAATACTTAGAGATAAAAGCATCTTTGCACTTATTCCAAGAATGAATACTATTTTTAGGCAAAGATGAAAACCAAGTTTTAGCACGATCTCTAAGTGAAAATGGAAATAGCTTCAATTTAATGATATCATTATCCACATCTTTCTTCTTTTGCATATCACCCAAATCAACAAAGTTGTTTAGATGGATAGCGGCATCTTCACTAGGAAGGCCAGAGAATTGATCTTTCATAACAAGATTCAGCAAAGTAGCATTAATTTCACAAGATTCAGCATCGGTAAGAGGAGCAATCGGAGTGCTAAGGAAATCATTGTTGTTGGTATTGGAAAAGTCACACAATTTAGTATTGTCTTGAGCCATCGTAACAAACAAGCAATCCAACACACAAGCACACAAGAAGCAAGCGAAAAAGAGGCGAACGGAAAAGAGGGCGAATAAAATGGCAAGGGTGAAGTGGGGGAGAGGAAAACGAGAGGCAAATGGCAAATAATGTAATGCGAGGGATAAGAGTTTGTGATGGGTAGTTGGTATGTCTTGACTTGTGCGTAGACTCCCCGGCAACGGCGCCAGAAATCCTTCTTGCTACATCTTGAGCACTGCGTTGGTTTTCCCTTCAAGAGGAAAGGGTGATGCAGCAAAGTAGCGTAAGTATTTCCCTCAGTTTTTGAGAACCAATGTATCAATTCAGTAGGAGGACACACGCAAGTCCCTCATACCTACACAAACAAATAATAACCTTGCAACCAACACGATAAAGGGGTTGTCAATCCCTTCACAACCACTTGCAAAAGTGAGATCTGATAGAGATAATAAGATAAATATTTTTGTGGTATAGATTGAAAAGTAAAAATTGCAAAATAAATAGTGATAGAAATTGGCAAGTTGATGAAAGATTAATATGATGGAAAATAGACCCGGGGGCCATTGGTTTCACTAGTGGCTTCTCTCAAGAGCATAAATATTACAGTGGGTGAACGAATTACTGTCGAGCAATTCATAGAATTGAGCATAGTTATGAGAATATCTAGGCATGATCATGTATATAGGAATCACGTCCGTGACAAGTAGACCGACTCCTGCCTACATCTACCACTATTACTCCACACATCGACCGCTATCCAGCATGCATCTAGAGTATTAAGTTCATAAGAACAGAGTAACACATTAGGCAAGATGACATGATGTAGAGGGATAAACTCAAGAAATATGATATAAACCCCATCTTTTTATCCTTGATGGCAACAATACAATACATGTCATTTCCCCTACTGTCACTGGGATCGAGAAACACAAGATTGAACCCAAAGCTAAGCACTTCTCACATTGCAAGAAAGATCAATCTAGTAGGCCAAACCAAACTGATAATTCGAAGAGACTTGCAAAGATAACCAATCATACATAAAATAATCTAGAGGAGATTCAAATATTGTTCATAGATAATCTTGATCATAAACCCACAATTCATTGGATCTCAACAAACACACCGCAAAAAGAGATACATCAAATAGATCTCCAAGAGGATCGGGGCAAACTTTGTGTCGTGGTTCTGTGTCTAACAGTAGAATGGGGGGTAGGAGTGTAGATGCAAGATCCTAGGATTCAGAGTAGTTGTACACGCAAGTTTTACGAGTTTAGGCCCTTCTCGGAGGAAGTAACAGCCCTACATCTCGGAGCCCGGAGGCGGTCGATTGGATTATATGCGTGTGAGTTACAGGGGGTGCAAACCCTTGTGCCTGTGGAGGGGGTGGCTTATATACAGTGCGCCAAGACCCCAGCCAGCCTACGACACAGAAGGTTTAAGGTACATTGAAGATTGAACGTTACTGGTAACACCCACATTAAAGTGTTGTGAATGCCAATTAAGCCTGTGAGTAAATGCTCGACCGTTGCATATGTAGAGTGGCTTTAGCTCTTCTGCCTGTCGAGTGACTTCTGCAACAGTCGAGTGACATCGATTCTTCCGAGTGGAATGTTTCCGGTCGAGTGAATGACAATACTCTTTGGATGATCCTGGCTTTAGGGTGCTGTCCTAGGGTAGGATGTCTAGGTCAGGTCTATGACCCTACCCTAGGTACGTAGCTTCATCATTAGCCCCCGAATGGTTCAGGGTTCGAGTGGAGAATAAGTTGATGATCCTTCCGACTCAGCTTTTGTGCTTTGAGAGTGTCTCGTCCAGAGGTCGAATGAACCTTCATGATGGCTTCAACTGCATGTTCAGTCGCCTTGATCCATTCTTGGTTTTGTCGAGTGAACTTTTGTTGTTCAGTTTCGAGTGTTGATATGGAAAAAAATCTTCCGTATGAAGGGTTGTTCCGCCGCCTGCGGATTTCTCAGGATTCGAATTTTGGGAAGCGTGCTGGCGGGGGAGGCCATAGTAATCGGGACGGATTAGGCAGGCTGCCTCGATCTCTGTGCCACTTTTTTGCCACGTAACACGTGCGCGACTGTTGCGGGATTTGATAAGATCGTCTGAGCCTACAAGCCAGTCACTCGGAAGCAACCTTATATAAGACACCGGACCGGGGCCTTTGGACAGTGCACCCCCATTCTTCTTCCTCCACCTCAGATTCCTCAGCTGCGCCTCCTTCTGCTCTCGGTGTCGCCGCCCCGCTCGAACTCGATTCGCTGCTATGGGGAAGGAGAAGATGGTGGCGTTGGAGCATGCGAAGAAGGAGACGGCGAAGGCGAAAGGGAAGAAGACCAGCCGGGGCGGATCTTCGTCGAGGTCCCGCCTACCGCCTGGCTGGATCCACGGTGACTGGATCCGTTCAACAATCAGTCAAGATGACATTGATGACCTGGTGGAGGGGGGACTGATCCCCCATGAGTCGGCGCGGCTCCCGGGGAACGAGACTGAGCCACAACCGCAGGAGGGTGAGTGTGTCCTCCTTGCCACTCATGTCGACCGCGGGTTTTCTTTGCCTCCCCACCCTTTCTTTCACGGTTTCTTGAACTTCTTCGAGGCTCAACTCCACCACTTTTCTCCAAACACCATCATGTACCTCGCTGCTTACGTGTCTATGTGCGAGAATTTCTTGGGTTACCGACCACACTGGGGTCTCTTCAAGCACATATTCACATGTCGCTCCTAGACGGTCAAGAAGGCCAACCCGAGTGACGAGAGGATGCACGTGATATAGATGTGCGGGGGTCTTGGAATCCAAATGAGGAACAAGAGCACATTCCCAGCTATGATCCTACCCGACACGGTCCGGGGCTGGTAGTCGACCTGGTTTTACAGAAAGGACCAGCCGACCCCGGGTCAGTCGACTGGACTTCCCCCCTTTTCCATGGCTCGAGTGGAGAAGCCCTCCTCCTTGCACTACATAAAAAGACACATCCGTGACATTTTGGGCCGAACAAATTTTTTTCTGCATACATATGACACTTCTGTCATAGATGTGGTGGGCTCCTACTTCTATGACAAAAAATCATGACAGAAAATGGGCTTTTCGTCCTGGGCGGGCCGGAGACGCAGCTGCATGACATTCTTTGGGCCGTCCATGACGGAAAAAACCATGGTAGAAGCGAGGGGGAGGAAAATTTCGGGGAGTTCCCGGTTATGGTGGGAGGTCGGGGGCCGAGCGATGCGCGTTTCTCTCGTACACGTACGTGCGTCTGTGCGAGGCGTTGGGCTCTAACTGAACCCGAGCGATTGCACTGCAGGCTACGCGTTACAGAACCCGAGCGATCGATCGATGGCTGTTAACTGAAGCCGATCGATGGGATGAACAGTGAGTGTTGCGGGGGGGATTTGGATGAATAGTGAGCGGCAGCGTTGCCTCTGGATGAACAGGACCCCGTGGTGTGGTGGAGGGCTGGATGAACAGTAGACGGTGGAGGGGTGCCCGTGGAGGGGTTGATGAACAGGACCCCGTGGTGTGGAGGGCTGGATGAATAGTAGATGGTGGAGGGGTCGTTGAACAGGACCACGTGGTGTGGAGGGCTGGATGAACAGTAGACGGTGGAGGAGTGCCCGTGGAGGGGTGGTTGAACAGGACCCCGTGGTGTGGAGGGCTGGATGAACAGTAGATGGTGGAGGGGTGGTTGAACAGTAGCCGGTGGAGTAGCGCGCAGTGGAGGCTGGATGAACAGGAGCCCGTGGAGGCTTGATGAACAGGAGCCCATGGAGGCTGGAGGAGGTTGACGCTGGAGATGAACAGTATCCCGTGGAGTCCCGTTTTGCGGTACGCCACACCCCCTCCCGATGAACAGGACTCCCGTTTCGATCGTAGCGCTCCAACACAAGTCCGTTTCATCTGTTTTGCGGTACGCCACACCCCTTCCAATCAATAGGACCCCCATTTCGACCGTAGGAGGTCCGTTTCCTCTGTTTTGTGGTACGCCAGACCCCTCCCGATGAACAGGATCCCGTTTCGAATGTGGCCGGTCGAACACAAGGTCGTTTCCTCCATTCTGCGGTACACCAGGCCTCGTTTCCATCGCCTGTTCCGTCCAAGCCCTCTCGATGAACACGACGCATTTTGTTGCCTCCCCATGAAGACGACGCATTCCGTTGCCTCCCCATGAACACGACGACGACGTTGTTTCTCTGTTCCGGCCCAGCCATGTACAAGAGCCCAGGCCGTATGTATGCGCGAGTAGGCGTTCGAGACCCCGCCCGTATGTACACATACGTGGCCGTATTTTCTTTATTGCACCCTGGCCGCTGTACGTACGTGTAAATGCTACGTGCGCGCCTCTACTACGAAACGTGCGCGCCTCTACTATGACACGTGCGCGCCTCTACATCGACCAGTATGTACATACACGTTCGCGACCAGAATGACAACGCTACGTACGCTTCGACCAGGTGGGTCCCGACTGTCAGGCACTTCCTTGCCTGCAAAGATGTAGCTGGTGGGTCCCAGCAGTCTGGGGGCGACTCGTTTTTTTTGCCTGGACGCACTTCCTTGCGTGCGAAGATGTAGCTGGTGGGTCCCAGCAGTCAGGGGAAACGTTTTTTTCACGAAATCTGGTGGCCCGTCCGGTGGGTCCCGCTGTCAAGTGGAGGAATAATTATTTTGCACGTAATAAGGAGGCACTTCCTTGCTACGGTCGTGGACCCAGCTGTCAGCCTCTCCACATATAGTCCACGTCCGATGGAAGCCGTTCCTTGACCACGTTGACCATGCCGCGCCGAGAGCACCAGGGCGGTGGACAACAGCGAGGCCTAGGAAGGGGAAGACATGGAGCCGGGGAAGACGCGGTAGTGGATGCCCTCGCGTAGAGGAGTACGAGGGTTCACTGGTTCGCTTCGGTGTGAGGCTGCCGTCGCCGCAGAATAACATGGGGTGTGGGTGAGTAGAGGGATGGCCTGGCCAGCGGTGGGAGTAGTAGGGGCGGTGAGGCCTCCGCCGCATCGCAACCAGCCACGGGAGGCAGGAGCACGAGGCACGATCGGCGATGGTTTGGGCGGCTGGAGCAAGAAGACCAGAGGTTGAAGAAGCACTACGGCCGTTGGATGGACATCGTACGGTCACTGGAGCTAGAATTGTGCATATTGACTAAGTTGACAAAGCCCTCCGTCCCCGTCAACTTAGTAGGCCCACAAGTCAGCCTGCCACTATACTGTGTCCCAGCTAACAGGGGTAGTATTCATTTTTGTGCGTAATAAGGAGGCACTTCCTTGCGTGCGAAGATATAGCTGGTGGGTCCGAGCTGTCAACGGCGCTAACGTTTTTTTCATGAAATACAGAGGTCCTTTCGGTGGGTCCCTGATGTTAGGTGGAGGAATCATTATTTTGTGCGTAATAAGGAGGCATTTCCTAGCATGTGGCCGTGGACCCGTCTGTCGGCCTCTCCACGTAAAGTCCACTTCAGATGCATGTCGGTCGTTGACCATGTTGACCAGGGCGCGCCGAGAGCACCAGGGCGGTGGACGACAACGAGGCCTAGGAAGGGAATGACACGGAGGCAGGGAAGACTCGGCAGTTGTTTCCCACACGGAGGGGAGTACGGTTATACGAGGGTTTACTGGATTGTCTGTCGTCGCCGGAGAATTACAGCAGGTGTGGGTTAGTAGAGGGATGACTTGGCCGGCGATGGGAGTACGGTGGGGCGGTGAGGCCTGCGCGGTAGCAGAGCTGGCCGCGGGGAGGAGGGAGCAGGCAGTCCCGCCGACGCCTGTTTGAGCGGCTGGAGCAGGAAGAGCAGAGATTGAAGAAGCACGACGGCCGTTGGATGGCCATCCAACAGTCACTGCTTGTGCGTCAACCTTTTTTTAGGAAAGCCTCAAATCTGTGGAAAACAGCATACATCCCATTTGCTAATTCTTAAGGTTTTTTTGGAACCCATATTATTTTTGTTAGCATTACAGCCCATATTGTGGCCACGGTTAAAAAATTATACGAAATTTTGCATATTTCGGTGCGGTCCGAACTATTTTTAATCCCGAAATTTTGACTCACATTCAAACTGATTTTAAAAATAAATGTATATCAATATAAAATCCAACAAATTCTCCATGCATAAAATTAATGTAATTTAAAATCTCGAAATGAAAAAAAGATATTTGAAACTAATTGCCGGTTTGATGTGTTTTAAAAATGTACAACCCATTTCTCCTTACTGATGGGCCATTTTCTCGGCTAGCCGAATGAAGCTCTCCTCGTCTTGAAAGATTTGCAGCCCAACAGGCCTGACAAAGCGACTTACTTGGAAAATCACAAAAAAACTGGGCTGTGGCCGTGGACCCAGCTGTCAGTCCATTTGTTTTTTAGTTCATTTGGTGGGCTGGGTGAAACAATGATGTAGCATCTATGCAGCCCATTTAAATCCCATTTGCATTTTTCTCGAAAGCCGCGAACTTGCTGGGCTGGGTGAAAATATCATGTTGGGCTAGACGGAGAAATGTTATAAAAACATAAACACATGATTGCACGTCAGTAAAATCTTTGCAAGCTTATGTACGCAATCACTAGGAGTTAACTTGCCAAGTTATATATAAACAATTATTATTATTATTTTGTAAGAACTTTCAACTTATGAAATAAAATATCATTTTAATTTGATGAGCTAATAGTACGTGGGGTATTATTAATTTTTAGGCTAGACGTGGTACAGTTGAGTTGGTTCTAGGGGAAAGTACTGGGAGAAAACTCAGTTTACATCGAAAAAGAAAGTGGGAGAAAATTCAGAGACCTGCTGGGTCCACCTAAGGAGGGGAATATGTTGGGAGGAAGGAGATTCAAAGCACGGCAGCCGAGTGAACTAGTTTTTTTATGGACAAGTGAACTAGTTTACATACATAAGAAAATAGCCACTAAAAAAGCAATCAGGTTAATGGGTTCTTAAAAGAAATATTTCGGACAAAACAGATAATTACGACACATAGGCTAATGCATGAAACACTCAGATGATAAAGGTGCTTATAAACAAATAAAGTACAAGATCTAGACCTTCCTAGCACACTTGACCATGACGATGCGGCTGTCAGTGTACTCGTCGGTTACGGGAAGCAGACACGCCCTCATGTCCAAGATCTGCTTGTACATGTCGTAGCATGCGTATGCATCCTTGGCCGCGTAGGTTATGTAGGCTAGATTCAGAGGTACCTCCCACATGTTCAGGTCGTCTTCTTTCATGTTGACGTATCAGGGGTCGATGATGGTCTTAGCGAGGTCAACCACGGAGTCCTTCTCCTGCCCGTTGCTGATGATCTTGTATTGCTTCTAGATGTTGACAAGCATGTTGCACCAGATGGCCGAATCGTCGCCTTCTTCCTTCTCTACACCGTAGCGAAGGTAAAGTCGGCGCTGCCGATGAAACGGGCGAATGCTCCAGAACCTGGTGCAGCCATAGGACTGAGGCGAGGCAGAGCTTCACCGAGTCTGTATCGTTGGTGTACATCACATTCAACTTGGTGCAGCCATAGGATTGAACGGCGAACTCAAAGGGGAACTCCTTACTGAAGTCCATATCCAACAGGCTCACCCCTCGGATCACCATTGGAGTCTCTTCGAGTGAATGAGTGTGTAGGCGGCGGCAGCAGTTCGTTTTCCAGCTCTTGGGGAACTGGATTGAACAGTAAGCTGAGTGTGTACATGCGACAACAGTTACTACCCCTCCCTCGTCCGCTGCACGCCTGGCAGAAGATGCACCCTCGACCACACGTCGGTTCACGAGCGGGTCTGTATTGGTACTGTAATAACAGGAGTTACTGGTCACTATACTTAAATTTAATTACCTTTAATAGAAATTTATACTTAAAACAAGCAATGCATTCGCTCGTTCTATCAGTGCCACAGGATCAACATGCACAACAATTAGAATTATTATTCTCAGGACGCACACGATCAGCACATTTGTCGCACTTTCACAAAGATAATACTACCAAGTTTGAACTATTTGTTATGGTTGTTGTCCTCTGCATCATCATGCCATGTTTCCCAGCTTGCAAGATTCAGAACCAACAAATAAGATCCAAATAATAAGTACAACAAAGATGCCTACACATCTCATTGATTCCCAGCTTGCAAGATTCAGAACCAACAAATAAGATCCAAATAATAAGTACAACAAAGATGCCTACACATCTCATTGATTCCCAACTTGCAAGATTCAGAACCACCAAATAAGATTCAAATAATAAGTACAACAAAGATGCCTACACATCTCACTGACTCCCAGCTTGCAAGATTCAGAACCAACCCATTAGAGCCTTTTGATAAAGTGAATATCGGGATTAAATCCATCTTGGCTAGCCATGTCATACAATCGAAGAACTTGGCGAATGCTCTTGACCATCACAACATCTGTAGTTGAGTATTCATGTTTGCACAACATGTTTGCACAGCACAAACAAGAAGACATGAGAGCATGATTTCGCTTTAATAGCAGCCTCCTTGAACTCAACCTCCAGCTCTACTTGGATGAGGTCTGCCTGGAGTTCCATGATTCAATTCATGCCCCTTTTTCTGCAGTTCACCTGAAATGAAGCAAAGATTGCATCATTCAACTAGCAAGAAGTACGTGCTCTTGTGAGCTGGCAGGTTCTTCTTTAGTAGTTGCACTAAAATTGAGGAACATTAAGGTTGGCTGTCTGGCTCATGTAAGGTGCAACTATAATTTTCTTATCCTTTTGTGCAGTTCCACTAAAATAAAGTGCCATTGTGGTGACAGTGACGGCTCGATCTTGCAAAGGCTAATAAAATGTTGCACGAGATTACCAGCAGAACTTGACGGAGATTTTGGAAACTCCAATCACCATTTTGTGCATTTCCACCAAAATTGAGAGATGTTGCCCATGTGACATTTTAGTTGAACTGCACAAGACACTCATTCCAAAAAATGTGTTTTGTGCAGTTCACCAAAAGGTCACAATAGCAACAAGGTGAAATGGATATCCCTATCTGTATAAAAAGATAGAAAGTAAATAGTTGCTGGTCAATAAGAATATACGAAACATATACAAAATGAAAAGAAGCATCTTAATTATGTTCATGGAAATCACGCAAGGACAGTAGAAATTTCAAAACGTGAGCAACGCTTCATGTTACCAGAAGCATTACGATCAACAATGAGATTCCTCAAATATGGGATTACTATAATGGTGGCATTGCTTGTTTACCAGACACAGTAAATCAACAGCAGCTAAAGAGTTGGTTTAAGGGCATGGGATCGTGGGTACACTAGGACACTCAGCAGCGTAAAGGAGCAACTTACTTATCATACAGGGAAAATAGCAGGTGTGCCATTTATAACATAGTTTAATTGCATGTTATCACTCGAGGCATTACATTAACAATAACACTGGTTAGACATGTCCCTAAGGTAACAGTGTGATTGCTTCATTTTACATGCGCCCTTACATTAACAACAGCAAAAGGTTGGTATAAGGACATGCGACAGTGGACGCATCAGCACAATGTACCTATAAGGAGGCATGAAGTGGTGATGCCGAGTTTGTTCATGCTATGTGAGGGCAGCAAACCTAATCCTGGAGACCTTGTACTATGTGAGGGCAGTAAATCTAATCCTGGAGACCTTTTACTATGTGAGGGCAGCAAATCTCATCTGGGAGACCTTTTACTATGTGCGGGCAGCAAATCTAATCCTGGAGACCTTTTACTATGTGAGGGCAGCAAATCTAATCCTGAGACCTTTTACTACGTGAGGGCAGCAAATCTAATCCTGGAGACCTTTTACTATGTGATGGCAGCAAATCTAATCCTGGACATACTCTGTTGACTTATCCACCAGCCACCACTTTCTATCCTTTTTTCAACCAATAATAGATCTGTTCATTATCCAGTTTGTACTCACTAGTAGAAAACAAGGCTTTGGTCCAGGCCGGGTCAGCCCATTAGTCCCGGTTCAGTCCAGAACGGGGACCAATGTGGGCATTGGTCCCGGTTCGTGAGCCCAGGGGGCCGGCCGGGCCACGTGGGCCATTGGTCCCGGTTCATCTGGACCTTTTGGTCCTGGTTGGTGGGATGAATCGGGACCAATGGGCCTCGCTCCTGGCCCACCACCATTGGTCCCGGTTGGTGGCTTGAACCGGGACCAAAGCCTCCCCTTTAGTCACGGTTCATGTCACCAACCGGGACCAATGAGGTGCCTATATATACCCCTCGCTCACGAGCAGAGCACCCCAGTGCTCTGTTTTTCTCTGGCCAAGGGGGAGCGGGCTTGGTGGTGCTCTAGCTCACCTCCTATGCACACAAGGTGTTCGATGGAATGCCCGAGCCACACTACTTAAGCTTTCTCCTCTCCAAGCTCGACCTCCAAGCTCCATTTTCCATAATATTTGTCTAGGTTTAGCGGTCCGTCACGCCCGTCCCTGTCTTCACCGCCGTTGATCACCCGCGCCGAGCTCATCGCCGGCACCACCATGGTGAGCCTCTTGTTCTGATCTTCTTTCTGAAAGGAAAAATATTCTTACTTGTATGTTTACATAGATACTTGTATTATTTTCATACTTTTATTATTGCATCTTATATAGTGCGATGGTTTTGGTATCCGCCCTCGTCGGCCCTCGTCATGTCTATGATTCGGATGTGGTATATATATTATCTTTATAACTATTGGTTCATTTATTGTTTATGAAAATTATGCCGACCAACGTGACATAGATTTTATTTATGTAGGATGTATGTGAATCGGAAATGCCAACTGACCCTATTGTCGAGAGGTTAAATTTAGTTGAAGAAGAAAACAATTTGTTGAAGGAAAAAATAAAAAAATTGAGGAGGAGAAGATGATATTGGAGTTGCATGTTGCGAATGTCGTCGATGATCACAAGATCAAGATGGATGCAATGCGCTTGAAGATTAGAAAGATTAGAAAATATGCCATTCATACCGAGGCTTGGTATCATTATGCCGTTGGATCAATTGTTACCTTGGTTGCGATTATGATCGCATTTGTTTTCGCATTGAAATGTTTTACATAGTTTCAATGTATGGTTTAATTAATTAGATGCTCTGGAGAGCTATATGTTGTTAGATGAGAACTATGTATGCACTTTGGTTTTAATGTGATGATGAACTTCTATTAATTTGGACACTTAATTATATATAATGCATGCAGATGAACCGGCAATGGATGTACGGTGACAGACACACCTGCGAGTACATTAAGGGCGTGCATGAGTTTCTTGATGCGGCTGAGGCAAACAAGCAGAATGGTTTTATGTGTTGTCCATGCACTGAATGTGGGAATACGAGGTCTTACTCTAACCGGAAAATCCTTCACTCCCACCTGCTTTACAAGGGTTTCATGCCACACTATAATGTTTGGACGAGGCACGGAGAAATAGGGGTTATGATGGAAGACGGTGAAGAAGAAGAGTACGATGACAACTATGTGCCCCCTGAATACGGTGATGCTGCAACGGGGGGAGCTGGTGAAGATCAAGAGGAACCAGACGATGTGCCCAATGATGCTGCAACGGGTGAAGCTGCTGAAGATCAAGAGGAACCAGACGATGTGCCCGATGATGATGATCTCCGCCGGGTCATTGTCGATGCAAGGACGCAATGCGAAAGTCAAAAGGAGAAGCTAAAGTTCGATCGCATGTTAGAGGATCACAAAAAAGGGTTATACCCCAATTGCGAAGATGGCAACACAAAGCTCGGTACCGTACTAGAATTGCTGCAGTGGAAGGCAGAGAATGATGTGGCTGACAAAGGATTTGAGAAGCTACTGAAAACATTGAAGAAGAAGCTTCCAAAGGATAACGAATTGCCCGACAGTACATACGCAGCAAAGAAGGTCGTCTACCCTCTAGGATTGGAGGTGGAGAAGATACATGCATGCCCTAATGACTGCATCCTCTACCATGGTGCATACAAGGATCTGAACACATGCCCGGTATGCGGTGCATTGAGGTATAAGATCAGACGAGATGACCCTCGTGATGTTGACGGTGAGCCCCCCAGAAAGAGGGTTCCTGCAAAGGTGATGTGGTATGCTCCTATAATACCACGGTTGAAACGTCTATTCAGAAACGAAGAGCATGCCAAGTTGATGCGATGGCACAGTGAGAACCGAAAGAAAGATGGGAAGTTGAGAGCACCGGCTGACGGATCGCAGTGGAGAAAAATCGAGAGAAAGTACTGGGATGAGTTTGCAAAGGACCCAAGGAATGTATGGTTTCCTCTAAGCGTGGATGGCATTAATCCTTTCGGGGAGCAGAGCAGCAATCACAGCACCTGGCCCGTGACTCTATGTATGTATAACCTTCCTCCTTGGATGTGCATGAAGCGGAAGTTCATTATGATGCCAGTTCTCATCCAAGGCCCTAAGCAACCCGGCAACGACATTGATGTGTACCTAAGGCCATTAGTTGAAGAACTTTTACAGCTGTGGAATGGAAATGGTGTACGTACGTGGGATGATCACAGACAGGAGGAATTTAACCTTAAGGCGTTGCTGTTCGTGACCATCAATGATTGGCCCGCTCTCAGTAACCTTTCAGGACAGACAAACAAAGGATACCACGCATGCACGCACTGTTTAGATGACACTAAAAGTATATACTTGGACAAATGCAGGAAGAATGTGTACCTGGGCCATCGTCGATTTCTTCCGACCAACCATCAATGTCGAAAGAAAGGCAAGCATTTCAAAGGCGAGGCAGATCACCGGAAAAAGCCTGCCATGCGTACCGGTGACCACGTACTTGCTATGGTTAATGATTTACACTACGTAATCTTTGGAAAGGGTCCCGGTGGACTAGCTATTCCGAATGACGCTGAGGGACACGCACCCATGTGGAAGAAGAAATCTATATTTTGGGACCTACCCTACCGGAAAGACCTAGAGGTATGCTCTTCAATCGACGTGATGCACGTGACGAAGAACCTTTGTGTGAACCTGCTAGGCTTCTTGGGCGTGTATGGGAAAACAAAAGATACACCTGAGGCACGGGAGGACCTGCAACGTTTGCACGAAAAAGACGGCATGCCTCCGAAGCAGTATAAAGGTCCTGCCAGCTACGCTCTTACGAAATAAGAGAAAGAAATCTTCTTTGAATTCCTGCTCAGTATGAAGGTCACGACTGGCTTCTCGTCGAATATAAAGGGAATAATAAATATGCCAGAGAAAAAGTTTCAGAACCTAAAGTCTTATGACTGCCACGTGATTATGACGCAACTGCTTCCAGTTGCATTGAGGGGGCTTCTACCGGAAAACGTCCGATTAGCCATTGTGAAGCTATGTGCATTCCTCAATGCAATCTCTCAGAAGGTGATCGATCTAGAAATCGTACCAAGGCTAAGGAGTGATGTGGCGCAATGTCTTGTCAGTTTCGAGCTGGTGTTCCCACCATCCTTCTTCAATATCATGACGCACGTCCTAGTTCATCTAGTCGACGAGATTGTCATCCTGGGGCCCGTACTTCTACACAATATGTTCCCCTTTGAGAGGTTCATGGGAGTCCTAAAGAAATATGTCCGTAACCGCGCTAGGCCAGAAGGAAGCATCTCCATGGGCCATCAAACAAAGGATGTTATCGGGTTTTGTGTTGACTTCATTCCTGGCCTTAAGAAGATAGGTCTCCCTAAATCGCGGTATGAGGGGAGACTGACTGGAAAAGGCACGCTTGGAAGAGACTCAATAATATGCAGGGACGGATATTCTTGGTCTCAAGCACACTACACAGTTCTATAGAACTCTACCTTGGTGACCCCGTATGTCGATGAACACAAGAACAGTCTGCGCTCCAAACACCCGGAGCAGTGCGACGACTGGATTACATGTGAACACATCAGGACTTTCAGCAGTTGGTTGGAAACACGTCTCAGAGGTGACAACACTGTTTGTGATGAGTTGTACTTGTTGTCCAGGGGACCATCTTTGACTGTATTGACTTACAAAGGATGCGAGATAAATGGGAATACATTTTACCCGATAGCCCAAGATCAAAAGAGCACCAACCAAAACAGCGGTGTCCGCTTTGATGCAGCAACCGAGAGCGGAAAGGACACATATTATGGTTACATAGTGGACATATGGGAACTTGACTACGGACCTGATTTTAAGGTCCCTTTTTTTAAGTGCAAATGGGTGAATCTGTCAGGCGGCGCGGTATAGGTAGACCCACAGTACGGAATGACAACAGTGGATCCGAAAAATCTTGGGTACACTAACGAACCGTTCGTCCTAGCCAATGATGTGGCACATGTTATCTATGTGAAGGACATGTCTACCAAACCGAGAAGAAGAAAAGATAAGGAAGCGAATACATCATACAATGAGCCAAAGCGCCACATAGTTCTTTCAGGAAAAAGGGACATCCTGGGAGTGGACGGCAAGACAGACATGTCTGAAGATTATGAAAAGTTTCATGAAATTCCTCCCTTCAATGTCAAGGCTGACCCAAGCATCCTGATAAACAATGAACATTATCCATGGTTACGGCGCAATAAGCAAATGACACAAGCGAAGAAAAAGTGAAGACTTTCTCCCGCAACTATTATGATGATATCACGCCAACTTTGTAACACACGAACATGCTACCATTGTCCGTTTTGTACATGCACATGCTATGTGGGTGAAATTATGATACCATGCCAACTTTCAACTTTTTCAGAGTTCATTTGAAATGCTTTCATGTCTTATGGTTCGACCCTCGTAATACCATGGCCATTAGTCCCTGGCCCATGCCAACTTTCAACTTTCAACTTTCTAAAACTAATGGCACTAATAGAAAGTTTATAATTTAGCTCCTCACCCCTGGCCCATGACCATTAGTCCCGGGTTGTGCCACAAACCGGGACTAAAGGGTTGGTCCTCGTTGCGGGCAGAGTTTAGTCCCACCTCGCCAACCGAAGGTGGCTCACACCGGTTTATAAGCCCTTCCCTCTTTGCCTTGTTGAGCTCCTCTCAAAGTGAAAATAGATGCCCTAATAGAGAAAAGTTTAACCTAAATTCATAGTGAATTTCTCTGAAATTCATAGAAATTTACTATGAATTTAGGTTGAATTTTCTCTATAAGCGCATCTATTCTCATTTTTTAGTAAGTTAATCACAAACTTGTGATTCAAACAATTTTCAAAGAATTCAAATTTTAACTATTCAAATTTGAAAACTAATGGCACTAACAGAAAGATTATAATTTTTCTAAAACTAATGGCACTAACAGAAAGTTTATAATTTTGCTAACCTAAAAGCAAGCAGAACTAAAAATTAAAGCAAAAAACAAAAGAAAATAAATAATGCAAAAAACAAATCAAAAAAGAGGAAAAAAACTATTTTTATAGTAAAGTAAATCACAAAATAAAATGGCACTAACAAAAAGTTTGTAATTTTTCTAAAACTAAAAGAAAAAAGAATAAAAAAATAAAGCAAAAAACAAAAGAAAATAAATAATGCAGAAAACAAAACAAAAAAACTGGAAAAAAAATAGCAACAATAAGTATTTTGTTGTAAGTAGAAACAAAAGAAAATAAATAAAGCAACAAAGAAAACAAAAAAACAAAAAAAGTGTTGTCAAATTTGAAAACTAATGGCATTAACAAAATGTTTATAATTTTCCTAAAACTAAAAGCATAAAGAATTAAAAAATAAAGAAAAAACAAAAGAAAATAAAATAAATAAAGCAACAAAAAACAAAAAAATGCCACCTACTGGGCCCCCACGGCCCGAATACGACTAGAAACCCATCAAAGGGCCAGGATTCAGGCCCGCAGGAGGCCCAGTAGGCCCACAGGCATAGCAGTGACAATTAGACCCGTAAGCCTGCAATGGAGAGAAGCTCGAGGGGGTGCGGCAGTGGGGCTTATAAACCACTGCACACCCCTCTCAACTAGCGAGGTGGGACTAAACTTTTGACGCTGCAGCCGCACAAGGCCTTTGGTCCAGGTTGGTGGCACCAACCAGGACTAAAGGGGGGCATTGGTCACGGTTCGTGGCACCAACCGTGACCAATGCCCCCCTTTAGTCCCGGTTGGTGCTAC
>NC_041384.1:130621206-130621883 GCF_002162155.2 Triticum dicoccoides | reverse complement strand
TCACCCCCGACGCCGGCCGCCCGCGTCTCCTCCCCGATCCCTCCGAGAGAGGTAGCTACCGCCCCATCCTCCCCCCTTCCTTCCTTCCCTGCTCCTTAATTTGCAAAATATTGATATGATGTAGATGTATGTATGTATGAGTTGGGGAGAAAGTTTATAATTTTTGTTCATATATACTGTAGATGTATGTATGATGAATTTTGATATTTTTTGTTCATATATAATGTAGATGTCTATGTATGTATGGAATTATATCGATGGATGTATGTATATAGAACATTCGTAGAAAATATGACGAATCCGATATGACCAATGTCCCCCTCCGGTTCACTCGGGACACTAACTCTCTCGGAGAAAAAAATGTTATCGGGGTCGAGGGTCGTCGAACATGAGAGGAAGAAGAGGATAAAAAAGAAGAGGAAGAAGAAAAAAAAGAGGAGAAGAAAGAATAGAGGAGCTTCTCCTCTATTCTTTCTTCTCCTCTTTTTTTTCTTCTTCTTCCTCTTTTTTTATCGGGAACAAGGGTCGTCGAGGGTCACCGAGCGGTAGAGGAAGAAGAGGATAAAAAAGAAGAGGAAGAAAAAAAGAGAGGGGTCGACGGTCGCCTAGGGGTCGAGGGTCGAGAGGGGGTCTAGGGTCGCCGAGAGGGGAGAGGAAGACGAGGAGAAATAAATAAG
>NC_041384.1:130620291-130620835 GCF_002162155.2 Triticum dicoccoides | reverse complement strand
TATTCTTTCTTCTCTTCTTTTTTCTTCTTCTTCCTATATGTATTAGTTTTTTTATTTAGGTTGTTAATTAGTAGATATTAATTTTGTTCATATATGTATGGATGCATGTGATATGTATGTATGTATCGGGTATGTCGTTGTCGATATACCCCGTACCCGATAACTTCGACATGAGGGGGTCGAGAGGGGGTCTAGGGTCGCCGAGGGGTCGAGGGTCGTCGAACATGAGAGGAAGGAGAGGATCAAAAAAGAAGAGGAAGAAGAAAAAAAAGAGGAGAAGAAAGAATAGAGGAGTTCTTCTCCTCTATTCCTTCTTCTCCTCTTTTTTTTTCTTCTTCTTCCTCTTTATTTTATCGAGAACGAGGGTCGTCGAGGGTCGCCGAGCGGTAGAGGAGAAACCCTAAATAGAAATTATCGTCAGTGTGAGATACATGTACCGTCGGTGTCGGGCACTACATCCACGTCCCACAAGTGGCGCGGGCTTCGACGCCCACGTCACTTGTGGGACGTGGATGTAGTGTCCGACACCGACGGCCACATGTAT
>NC_041384.1:130614799-130619595 GCF_002162155.2 Triticum dicoccoides | reverse complement strand
TTTATTTTATCAGAAACGAGGGTCGTCGAGGGTCAGGGTCGCCGAGTTGTAGAGGAAACCCTAAACAGAAAGTATCGTCGGTGTGAGATACATGTGGCCGTCGGTGTCAGACACTACATCCACATTCCACAAGTGGCGCGGGCTTCGACGCCCACGTCACTTGTGGGACGTGGATGTAGTGTCCGACACCGACGGCCACATGTATCTCACACCCTTGATACTTGCTATTTAGGGTTTCCTCTACCGCTCGGTTACCCTCGACGACCCTCGTTCCCGTAAAAAAAAGAGGAAGAAGAAGAAAAAAGAGGAGAAGAAAGAATAGAGGAGTTCTTACTCCTATATTGTTTCTTCTCCTCTTTTTTTTTCTTCCTCTTCTTTTTTTATCCTTGAAGCGTTCTCGAGGCCACCGTAAACCCTAGAGAAGCAGTGTCGAGGCCACCCCAAACTCTAGAGAAGCAGCGTTGAGGCCACTAATTAATATTAGTTCTACGTTTGCCACTAATATATCCATCTGTCATGTTTGAATAATAATTTCCATGTTGTCATTATTTGTAGAAACTATGGACACCGCCCGAGACGAAGTACAAGAAGAGTTGTTGGGGGGACATAATCGCACGAGGAAGTGATGCCGTCGTCTCGTTGTTTCTCAATGACACCGATGGTCTGGAAGTAGCTGGCTATGATTATGATGGCTCCGGTGACCTAATGCCGGTGCAAGAAGGAGACCGTGAGGACGACTCCGGTGACCCAATGCCGGTGCAAGAAGGAGATCGTGATGACGTCTCCAGTGACCGAACCGAGTCCGGCCAGGTATATATATTAGTTAAGCTTCTGCTGACTAGCTAATTGATGCATTCATTGTTTTGGTATGTACACATATTAATTAAGTCTTTGTTCTTTTTTCTAGCCCTCCGGATCAAGCACAACTCCGGTAAAGAGACGAGGCCCGAAGAAAAAATTGAGCTCGGATGAAAAGTTTGAGATCATAGCAATTGTGCCCGACGGCCAACCGATTGAACCCCTCCGGACAAAGAGCGCATTTGTTGCTCAGTGCGGGGTTTTGGTTAGGGACAAGATCCCGATCAGCATCCAGCAATGGTTAAAGCCAGCTACAGAAGACCCTGAGGTGTCTTATGTCAATGATATGCAGAAAAATGATCTTTGGACTGAGCTGAAGTCAAATTTCACCCTACCACCAGAGGATGATCCAGAGAATCCAGTTAAAGAGCAATTAATCAAGTCTTTTGCTCTTAAGAGGATGGCAGAACTATTCAGGAGGTGGAAGAAAGAGCTGAATAAGTTTGTCGAAAATAAAGAGACACCAGAATTCAAGGGCAGATATGAGAAGATCAGAGATCACTGGCCCGCATTTATGGCCCACAAGACATCAGAAAAGAGTAAGAAGATGTCAGCGACAAACAAGCAAAATGCTGCGAAGAAGAAGCATCACCATCGCACGGGGTCAGGTGGCTACCTCGTAGCCCGGCCTAAGTGGGCCAAGACTGAGAATGATCTGGTTGATAAAGGGATCGAACCAGAGACAATTAACTGGCCAGACCGTTGACGGACTTGGTTCTTCGGGGCTGGCGGAACCTTGGAACCTGTAATAGGGAAGTGCATTTGGACGAACGATCAAATGGACATACCAGTCAGGAAGCTTCAGCAGTATATCGAAGCAGCGCAGCAAGGGACGTTCTTTCCAGATAGAGAGAATGACGAGCTCACAATGGCCCTCGGGAATCCTGAGCACCCTGGACCGACATGAGGCACGCCAGGCTCCATTCCGTGGAAGGTTGGGTTTCCGGACGCAGGCGGTTACAAATCCCAGGAGAGGAGGAAAAAATTGCAGCAGACCCAAATGCAGGCGCTGCAAGCAAGGGTACAAGCGATAGAGGAACGAGAAGCAAATCGCAGCAAACGTACTACCAAAGCTTCCCCCGAAGCTACCCCGCCATCTCAGTGGAGAAGCAGCGTGGCTTCCACCGAGCTGCTTCAGCCGGAGCATGCCTTGACGGCTCCTGCCAGCTATCCCGTGGATGCTATCACGGAGTCTCAAAATTGCCTCCTTATGACGCAATGGATGAATTTGAAGGTCAAGGCGGTTGTTGGCTCTGTTTATCCTACTGAACCCGGCGCAACTTTTCACTGCCGGCTGATTCTAGAAGGATATGCTAGGGTGATGGTGGATGATATAACAGAGGGATTTGAGGACCTCCAGCTTGACCACCCTACCGGTGAAGGGGAGACTAGGCTGGGGTCTGCTCTGAAGACTCCATGCCTATGGCGGAAGGAGCTCATCAACCTTCCGAACTAGACGCCTCCGCCTCCTCCTCCTCCTCCGGCAAGTCAGGGCACTCCGCCTCCTCCACCACCTCCTCCTCCGGCGAGTCAGGGCACCCCGCCTCCTCCACCGCCTCCTCCTCCAGCGAGTGACGGTCAGGGCACTCGACCGGCTCCTTCTCCAGCGCGTGGCGGCACTCCGCCTCCTTCTCCGCCTGCGCCGACGCGCCCGAGCAGCCAGCCTCCTCCTTCTCCGCCTGCGCCGACGCGCCCGAGCAGCCAGCCTCCTCCTTCTCTGCCTCGTCAGCAAGGGCGGAAGAGACCTACCGCCGCTCCGGCTGCTCTGACGCGTCGTAGTCCTTCTCCTCTGCCTCGTAAGGAAGTAAAGAAGACAACCGCTCCGTCTGCTCTGCCGGTGTCTAGCAGTACAGCCAGAGGCGGGAGGACATACAGATTCGGTCCTTCTCTGAAGACTCCAGAGAAGTTGCCATACGAGAGGACCCCGGAGGAGAACGCCGAGATCACGCAAGAAGAAATGAGGAACTTCTTTGAAGGGGTGAAAGCAAAGAAACATCCACCTCCGGAGGAGAAGGTAGATCCGGTGAAAGCAAAGCGCACTCTGGCTGCCCTGACAAAACCACCCAAGTCTCCGCCGAAAGGAAACTATGAGCGCATTATTGGAAAGGAATTTGCCGAAGCGGAGCAGTCGCGAAGTACTGTCAGTGATCAACGGCTGAAAGAACGACGAGCTGGGAAACAAATTGCCCAGCTCGGCGAACAAGTGAAGCAATCGTGCCCCCCGCTCAAGGTGCCTAGCGACAACGTCGCTAATGATCTGAGGATGGTGCCCGGTTATAGCAATCTTGGCGATTACCTGCCCGAGTATGTACATTATGAACCCATGGAGGTGCAGATACAAAGATACGAGTACGAGAAGCCGCTTGTCAAAGATGAAAGATCTCTATCAACGATGATGCGAAGATTGCATGATTGGTACTTGAAAATCTGCAGAGACTCTGGGGGGAGGAATACTTTGTATGTGAAAGTTAAAAAGGAGCATGACCTCGTTGTAATTGAACTGTTGCCTATTCCATTTGAGGAGTTCTTTCAGTTTTTCAATCAATTGGCCCTCGATAAAACAACGGTCACCTGCTACTATCTGTAAGTAGTACTACTTCTGTCATTAAGTCTCTATATATAGGTCAGCTCTTTCATTGCATGTATTTATAATCATCCTCACTATATTATGCAGATTGAAGATCGCCGAATTGAAGAAAAGACAAGTTGGTGATATTGGGTTCATTAACACATATCTCATAGATGCAACCCAGGTTAAATTTCATGCCGCAGATACCGAGGACAACTTGCTACGATCGTTGGTAATAAATGAAAACAAAGATATAATACTCTTTCCTTACAACTTCAAGTGAGTGTTACTGTCTTGTGTGTATTCGGTTTCCCTTATATATTAGTCAAGGTTATAGTAATGTAATTGATGAGTTATGCATGTGTGTGCAGTTACCACTATATTCTCCTAGAGATTAAGCTTGAGCAGGGACTAGTAACTGTCTTAGACTCAAGACGAAAAGATCCCCAGGACTATGCGGACATGACTCAAATGCTCGAGAAGTATGTTAAATCAATCATTATCCACCATGTCAGCAACTTTGTTCATTTCCTGATATATCAAGTAATTGTTTTCTTTGTCTGGCAGGGTTTGGAAAAAATTCTCCAAAAAAGCTCTAGGACTCCCGAAGAAGCTGCAATTTAGACACCAGAAAGTAAGTACTATAGTAGCATGTTCCGCGCATCTCCTATTGATTTGGCATTCTTGCTTATCAATTTGATTCACCTCTATTTCTTGTAAAGTGGTTGTGACAGGAACAAGGGAATGATTTTTGTGGATACTACGTTTGCGAGTCCATCCGCCACATGACCTGTGAGCGGGGCTACATAAACGAACAATATGAAGTACGTAAATAACGACATTCACAATTTTATTTTATTACCATCATTTGTGTTGAGTTTCATTCATTCATATATATATGTATTGACCCCCTTCTTCAAATTAGATGTTTTGGAAGCGGGATGAACTCCTAGCACCAGCTCGCATGCGAGCAATTCAAGAGGAATTGGTGGCATTCTTTCTTGACCACGTGATCACTGAAGACGGAGAATACTATGTGGACCATGAGTCCGCATGATTATATTTGTAAGAGATAATTATTGTATATATGTAGCCGGTAGTGTCGGATAGATATACGAGAACTTGTTGTTTGACCAATGTCTCGGAGAAGGAGAGGTGGTCGATATCACTTCTCTCTGTATGCATATATGTTCATGACGATCTTCTGTTTCCTTCGTTTGCTTACTAGCTAGCTAGCGTGTCTAGTCCTCTCTATACGTATGTATAGTATGTAGCGTCGACCAAGCACGGACATAAGAGAGGACACTTCTCTCTATTAATTATAGCTAGCTAACACAATATATGAAACACCTAAATTAACCCCCCAAAA
>NC_041384.1:130587111-130614493 GCF_002162155.2 Triticum dicoccoides | reverse complement strand
CCCCCCTTTTCAAAAAAAAAAAAAACCCCAGCCACAGAAATGCTGACGCGTGGATGCCTATTGGTCCCGGTTGGTGCCACCAACCGGGACCAAAGGGTCTCCTGCCTGGGCTCCGCGCACAGGCCACGTGGAGGCCCATTACTCCCGATTCTGGATTGAACCGGGAGTAAAGGGACAGGGCATTAGTACCGACCCTTTAGTCCTGGTTCAGGAACCGGGACAAAAGGCCCTTACGAACCGGGACAACAAGCCCTTTTTCTACCAGTGACTGCGTTTTCCCATTATTTCCCTTTTCAACCAAGAGACTGGTTGGGTATCCGGTCTCTACTACCTTCACCATATTATTTCCTCTTTGAATCAAGTCCTAGATTCATGCTACAACTTTCCCTCCTTTCTTTGTTGTTTAAACAAAGCCCTAGATTCAAATGCATGAAGTAGCTTTACCTCTAATCATACTAAAAATTTAGGTGGCTTTGGAAGAGCTGATGGGAGTAGAAAAAGATGCACATGCAGACACGTGGGGAGTTGGGGCAGTAGAGCAAGGCCGCTTTCAAAGAACTTATACTTGAGGGTCGCCGGAATGTCGGTGGCGGCAGGTCGGATTTGCGGACAATACGGCAGGGAGGAAGAAGGGTCGGAGGACCTCCCGAGCCGGCCATGTGTCGGAGAGAACGGCACCGGCAGAGGATCGGGCCCCTCCGACAGCTATGGGTTTCCTCCCTCGACGGCGATGACCGCGTGAACGATGCACCTTTTAGTCCTCTACACACACCGGCCGAAGGGATCCGACCGGATCTGTGACCAGCGGTGAGCAGAGAGAAAATGTCGCTACCACTATCTTGTTTATATCTGGAGAGGATGAGAGAATGAAGAGAGCAACCCTAGTAAAGCAAGCGCTCAGGCCCCTGCGTCCATATATAGTGGAGTGATTATCTTTTTTCTCTCCACAACAAGCGTTTCAATTTGTGTAAGTGGCATTAAAGAAAAGAAACTCTCTATTTAAGGTGACTACTGTACGACTCCTACTTACTACTAGTAGTACTACCGTATCGTTCACTTTTGCTCCCCGCCCCTCCATTCATTGAACAACCCCACAGGTGAATAAACATACAGTAAGTACTGTATTTATATAGAACAAACAAGCTCGAACTGTTTTCGCATAGTTAAAAGTTGAGGGCGGGGCTTTTCCCGGGCAGTACGCGCGGCAGTTTTCGGGTAGGGCTAGAAGACTATTTTTTTTTTTTAAACTTTGAGACGGCCACATAGCATGGAGCCGACCCCAACAATTTTAAGCTTACAGGCACGGTACACGCTATCCTAGACTACTATACACATGAAACTGCCACACGAGCGTCCGGGCTGCGCTTTGCTCTTCACCTCTTCGGGAAGTCGAACAATGATGGAATACTACTGCACTGGAGGAGTACTACAGTACGCTTCTGGCCATCTGACACCGATTGAACTGCTGCATGTCCACCGCCTGCGGGAGGGAGAGCGTGTAGCGAAAGCTTCTCCTAGTCTTGCCAGCCACCACGCTCATGGGCGAGGGAGGGATGCTCCTGCCTTTGCGTGTATGATAGGTGGGCCCTACAGGTGTGTGGCCAACCTGTCATACAGCCAAAGGCATGTGCAGTTAAGTCCGCGAGGGAGAGGATAATCAAACTTCTCGTTGATGTATGAGTTGACGCGACACATCAAAGCACTACACTCGATATATTTCAATAATTTGCGTGTATGACTCCCAGATGCAGAGGCCGGGGGTCATCATCCTCCTTTTCGAGAAAAAATAGACGCGTGTGTGAGAGGACGAGTGCGTGCGTGCACCTCTTCTCTTGCTGTATAACGTACTACTAAACTCAGAGTACAAGTTTTTGCGGGTGGCACGATGGTGCGTGTGAGAAGTCCCGAGAGATAGGTTTAATGCATTAATTGCAATGCATGCATGCATAAAGTACATGCATTGGTCAATTTTCTCTTAATACTTGCATGCAATGATTTAATACACCTTGGAATCTGAACATGTGTTGGGGACAACCAAATTGAGCCTTATAAAATGGAAAAACTAAAATTTTGAGATAAACCCTATGAAACCGGAAAGGAGGGAGTAGAAAAAGAAGTACTCCATCCGGGAATAGTGCCGCACTTCAAAACTAGAACCGTCAATAAATTTTGAGCTTGCGTCTCGTCACATACCAAATTACTCCATGCTATATTGAATTGCAAACCTGTTCACACCTATCACAACCTAAACGGTTTCCCACTTAGGAGCGTATTAGTACTCGGTTATAAATACTAGTATGCCAAGATGATTGCACATTCCTCCTCAACTCCTCATCCTCAAAAACAAACAAGTCATTCAGCATCCTTCCCTTGCATCTGCCATGGCCAGCGTGAGTTTTGGGTCGAGAGATTACCAACACGGAGAGGCGAGCATGGAAGCGGAAGCACGAGAGATGTCCCGCCTTGCTGCGAGAGCATCCGACATGTCCTGCCGCGCGGAAGTAGCAGCACAGAGGTCCCACCGTGCCACTGAAGCAGCACGGAGGTCACGCCGCACTGTTGATGCAGCAGACTGGTCCGGTCGCACCGCGGAAGCAGCAGAGATGCCCCGCTGTGCCATGAATGCAGTAGAGATGTCCCACCGCGCCGCGGCGGCCTGGGAAAATTTCTTGCGGGCACGCGACGATTGTTACAGGCGCATGCATGCGATCGTCCATAGCCAGACGGATCAGATCTCCCGCTCGGCGAGGTTGCAGGACAACATGGTAGCCTCATTTGAACAGGCTACCGGCGTCATCCGGCAAGGAGGGCAATGAGAGGCTCCGGGCCGAGCGTGGCCTGCTGAGGGAGAAGAACGTCCGAAGTGCAGACCTGCAGGAGGAGACTAGTGCCTTGTTGAAGAAACTTATGGACGAGAATGACATGCTCCACAACGAGCGCCAAAGGCTGGTGGAGGAATCCGTGGATGTTCTCAAGCAGCGTCTTGAGGACACGAAAGAGCTCATTGCCGCTCACCGCGGAGACTAGTTTCCTGGTTTCTTTTGATGTAATAATCGGTTTAGGATGTGGATTGTGTCATTGGTTGTGAAATGCTGGGTTCTAGCGCGGATGTTTGGCTTTTGTTGGACTCTTGGGATGTTGCGATTTCAATCTGGTAGCTTTTAGTCCTTCGTGTTAGGCTGGAGTTGTGCTGAACTTCTTGTGAATTGTGGTGGTTTTCAGTAATGAAAATCGGAAGGGGCAAGCCCTTCTTTGATAAAAAAAAATTAGTCGTCCTTATATATTCATCAGTCATGCTATAAGTCGCAGCAGATGCTATATAGGTCCGTCGAATCTTACATCAAGATCCGTGCTTTCAGACTTTCTTTTTTCTCTCTTAAATCTCAGTCGAGTGAGACATAGCCACGCCATTAAACAGAGGCTCGGGCACTATTAATGGAGACCTTGGGAGAGGTGGACGACAGATGGAGGTCAAAGGGCTCTCCTCCCGGTAAGCACACGCAGGGGTCTGATCGCACGCCTCTCGTACTCAAATAGCTACCCTGCATGTCGCCTCCAAGCTAATAAAAAAGGGGACGCGTGGTGGCACATAAATGGTACTAGTAAGTAGAACGCCCACGGTTTCAATAATACTTGTGTTTCCGATTGTAACGTGACATCACTTCTTCCAAAATGACTTTGTTGACTGTTAATGTGTGCGCCTTCGCAAATTGGACTGCAAATTTACCACAGCATGTTGGTGCCATGTCATGGCACCAAGCCAAGTTCATTATTTTCATGCGTGTTTTGGATTTACAGGAATTAAAAAACTAAGTTTCTCAATGTTTCCAACCTAGCCACGACGCCCAGAATTGTCAATTTCATTCCGATTTCTTGCATGGAACCTAGAAATTTACCCGAGGACACACATGTGATTTTTCAACCAACTTTGGTGCACTGGAACATGTGCTTGTATTTCAAATTTGAATTATGCACACAAAGGTGGCACGTTCCCTCCCAGAACCACGAGCCTTCTTGAGAGAAGCTCTGATTTGCAAGAAGCTTATACCAAAATTTGTTCCTATTCGGCCAATTTTTTTACCACGGCATGGTACTACCATGACATGACACCATGCCAAGTTTCATGATTTTAAAACCAAGTTTCTCAATGTTATCTACCGAGCCATGATGCCCAGATGTTTGAATTTTATTCTCATTTTTTGCATGGGACCTACTCCCTCCTTCCATCTATATAGGGCCTAATGTGTTTTTCAAGACAGCCTTTGACTATTGACAAGATTAATAGCACATGAGATGTATACTATGCAAATTATACTATTGGAAGCTCCTTTGACATACAAAATTGAAGGTATGCTTTGTGTAAGTTGCATGTCATATATTATTGCTCTAACGTTTGGTCAAAGTTAGCCTCGAAAAACGCATTACGACCTATATGCATGAGAGGAGTCGACTTCGAGAGAACGTGTTTGTTCGAGAGACACCGAGGAAGACTACTATATATCGATGGTGCATGTAGGCGGGAATTAAACTAAGGGATGGTCTTATTGGTTTAGGGGATATAGGGGAAGAGTGAGAGGCGGGGGGGGGGGTAGCTAGAAGGAGATTGTTAAGTGTGAGTGTGTGTTTTATCCACCTAGCCGGAAGTTATGTGCACAAAAGAGGAGAACGATTCGATGTGGCGTTAGGATTGAGGGTAATTAACTACGTATGGAGACATAGAGACCTTGAACGTGCATGTGTGAGAGGTATACATGTATACGTGGGATGTGTGTGTGCGTGCGTGCGCATGATCGAGATAAAAGAAAGAAGACATAAGTCATAAGATCAACGACATGGGAGAGACGGATCGGTATGACAATATGCATGCATGTGAGAATGCATGGAAGAAGTCCCGACAATTGAGCATGTGTTTTTGTCTTTAAGAGATAGTGGCGTGGGCTGGAGCATGCATCTATGGCGAGCAGAGGGAGTGAGGCGCAACGATTGTGCAAAAGAGACCAACCTATAAATGCATATGTATGGAGAGACATATATAGTGTGGGTGATAGGAAGCAAGACTCCGTGCGAGAAAGAAATGTTGACAGAGAAACTACAGATAGATACAGAGATGGAGATGCTAGCTAGAGGGACATCCGCTAGTTTGGGTGTTGGAGATGACCGTCGGGTGGTTCAAAGGGTGAAGTTATATATGTGTGTGAGAGGGCACTTGACTCCATGTAGAGAGAAACATATGTAGTATGTGTGATAGGAATCAAGAGTGAGGGCGAGAAAGAAGGTTGATGGAGAAACAGATAAATAGAAAGATAAAGATGCTAGCTAGTGTGCGTTAGAGATAGGAGTTGAGTGGATCAGAAGGCTGGGTTATGTGTGTGGGTGTGAGAGAGATAGAGAGAGGGTGTGTGTGAGTCACATACAAACAGATATCAGAGAGAAATGAGATCTAGAGAGACGGAGTTATGTGTCTGCGAGAGAGAAAGATATTTCACAACGAGAGTGATAGCTAGAGAGACATACGAGGGACCGCAAGATATCTCTAGGGAGAGAGGGTGTGTGTGAGCGACATACAAGAGAACAATGGATAAATATGAGACCCTGGGAGACAGAGTTTGTGTTTGTGTGTGAGAAAGAGATATTGATGAGGAAGAGTCGTAGGTTCTCATATCTAAGGAGCGAAAGACATCTCTATATGAGGGGTGTGCGAGTGGCACACATGGGAATAGTACAGAGAAATGAGACCCCGGGAGACAAAGTTTTGTGTTTGTGTGAGAGAAAGAGATTCCACATGGAGAATCATAGTTAGAGACACATAGCAGGGAGCGAGATATACTTAGAGAGAGATAGAGTGATGAAGGTCTAGGGAGAGAGTACCGTTAGTGTGTTACGAAGATAAAAGATCATTGTCGACATACAGGTAGCACGAGAGATACCTAAGAGACGATGAACGCATATAGGTCCAGAGAGATAGTCCTATATAAGCATGAGTGATAGCTATATGAGACGAATATCTGGATTAAAGGGGATTCAAATATTTAAACTAGAGATCATGACATCGATAATATCATAACGAAAATTGGTGTATCAAACATGCATATTCATTTGAATTTGGGCACACGTGTAATGTTATATAGTTTATCAATATTGGTGATCCATAGATTCTTCAATTACAAACAATGCATGGTTTATTTGCAATTAATGTCTAAATGGGATTACACTATATGTTGCGTGTGTGAAACACATCATACATGTCTGAGAAGTAAAAAACCCACATGAAACACACATTAATTGGAGACAGTTAGCGAGGAATGCATACATTGGATTTCAACATAAAGTGGTTTCAAATATTTGAAAATCCAAATTGATGGATACAACCTTATGAATCTAAGATCATGCCATTTGTAAACCATATTTATGTATAAATGGTGTTGTGCTTTTGAAAGTATATATAAAAAATGATGTATATAGAATGTAATTCCAATTGAAAATGGATCCCACCCGAAAAAAATAGAATTCAAACGGGATTCGAATTGAGTTGGCACGGTAAACGTGCACTCTGCAAAATTTGAACGAAGGGGGGAAAGTCGCAGTAACCGCCCGGAACCAAAATCTGTGAGATGGAAATCACTGCTGCCTATCCCTGCCACGCAAAGCCTATATGCTGGATTTCTATAGGTTTCGGTAGGGGTAGGTTTGTAATTTCACCCAAACGTGACGTAACCGCCTCTCACCCGGATTCATACACGGTGGGCGCCAAAACATAGTGTGTCCTCGGCCGAAATCGACTCCCTCCCCGATTCATATTCATACACGGTGGACGCCAAAAACAAACTCTCGTCGGCAAATATTCGGTGTATGCGAGATTACCGTCCTATCCTCGACCGACTAGTGTTGCTGTGATGTAGTAGAAATTTGAAACGGGGGCTAAGTTTGTAAATTTCCTCGCATTTGAGACAAGCGCGCCCTGAATACATGGTTCCCCCCTTTGAGGGAGTCCTGGATTAGGGGGTGTCCAGATAGCCGGACTATACCTTTGGCCGGACTCCTGGACTATGAAGATACAAGATTGAAGACTTCGTCCCGTGTCCGAAAGGGACTTTCCTTGGCGTGGAAGGCAAGCTTGGCGATATGGCTATGTAGATCTCCTACCATTCTAACCGACTCCGTGTAACCCTAGCCCTCTCTGGTGTCTATATAAACCGCAGGGTTTTAGTCCATAGGATGAACAACAATCATACCATAGGCTAGCTTCTAGGGTTTAGCCTCTCTGATCTCGTGGTAGATCTACTCTTTTACTACCCATATCATCAATATTAATCAAGCAGGACGTAGGGTTTTACCTCCATCAAGAGGGCCCGAACCTGGGTAAAACATCGTGTCCCCTGCCTCCTGTTACCATCCGCCTAGACGCACAGTTCGGGACCCCCTACCCGAGATCCGCTGGTTTTGACACCGACATTGGTGCTTTCATTGAGAGTTCCCCTGTGTCGTCACTTTTAGGCCCGATGGCTCCTCCGATCATCAACGATGATGCGATCCAGGGTGAGACTTCTCTCCCCGGACAGATCTTCGTATTTGGCGGCTTTGCACTGCGGGCCAATTCGCTTGGCCATGTGGAGTAGATCAAAAGCTACGCCCCTGGCCATCAGGTCAGAATTGGAAGTTTGAACTACACGGCCGACCTCCGAGGAGACTTGATCTTCGACGGGTTCGAGCCGCAGCCGAGCGCGCCGCACTGTCAAGATGGGCATGATCTAGCTCTGCCGCCGAACAGTGCCCTGGAGGCCGCACCCACATCAGCTCCGACCCTTAACTCGGAGCCAACTGCGCCAATCGAGGATGGGTGGTTGGACACCGCCTCGGGGGCTGAAATCTCTATGGCGACCGAGCCGAACACCAGCCCTATTCTCTGCGAAGCCCGTGACTCCAAGGAGCCGGACTCCACTCCAGACTCCGAGCCCTCCGCGCCCCTACCAATCGAATCCGATTGGGCGCCCATCATGGAGTTCACCGCCGCGGACATCTTTCAGCACTCGCCCTTTGGCGATATTCTGAATTCACTAAAGTCTCTCTCTTTATCAGGAGATCCCTGGCCAGACTATGGTCAGCGAGGTTGGGATGCGGATGATGAAGAAATTCAAAGCCCACCCACCACCCACTTCATAGCCACTGTCGATGATTTAACCGACATGCTCGACTTCGACTCCGAAGACATCGACGGTATGGACGCCGATGCAGGAGATGATCAAGAACCAGCACCTATACGGCACTGGAAAGCCACCTCATCGTATGATATATACATGGTGGACACCCCAAAAGAAGGCAATGGCGATAGAACAGCGGAGGATGACCCCTCCAAGAAGCAGCCTAAGCGCCATCGTCAGCGGCGCCGATCTAAATCCCGCCAAAGCAAAACCGGTGATTCCGGCACGGGAGATAATAACACCCCAGATAGTGCCGAAGACAACCACCTCCAACAAGATTCAGCACGGGAGGATGGAGAATCCAGCCCTCATGAGAGAGCGGCAAACAGAGAGGTCGAGGATGATAATTATATGCCTCCCTCCGAAGACGAGGCAAGCCTCGACGATGACTAATTTATCGTGCCAAAGGATCCCGTCGAACAAGAGCGTTTCAAACATAGGCTTATGGCCACGGCGAGCAGCCTCAAGAAAAAACAGCAACAACTTAGAGCTGATCAAGATTTGCTAGGCGACAGATGGACTGAAGTCCTTGCGGCCGAAGAGTATGAACTCGAACGCCCCTCCAAGAGCTACCCAAAGCGCAGGTTGCTACCCCGACTAGAGGAGGAAGCACCTAAACCTACATCACCAGCGCATGATGCGGCCGATCGGCCACCCTGTGGCTGCGACAGAGAAGCCTCTCGGCCCTCCATGCAAGCCGCACCCCGGCGCCGCTCAAAAAATACCAAGGCATGGGAAAATGCGCCAGACCTGCGAGATATATTGGAGGACAAGGCAAGGCAAACAAGATCGATCTACGGATTGCGTGGGCGCCCCACGGCAGGAGACAGTAATCGTCACTCCGGATATAGTCAATCCGGCCGGGTCGAACACAGTAGACATAGCTTGTTTGAGCTGGGTCGTGATATAGCCCAATACAGAGGCGCCGCAAACCCACTATGCTTCACAGATGAAGTAATGGATCATCAAATCCCTGAGGGTTTCAAACCCATGAACATCGAATCATATGATGGCACAACAGATCCTGCGGTATGGATCGAGGAATATCTCCTTCATATCCACATGGCCCGCGGTGATGACCTACACGCCATCAAATACCTCCCACTCAAGCTTAAAGGACCATCTCGGCATTGGCTTAACAGCTTGCCAGCAGAATCAATTGGTTGCTGGGAGGACCTGGAAGCCGCATTCCTCGACAATTTTCAAGGCACTTATGTGCGACCACCAGACGCCGACAATTCTGGACACGGTTCCTAACCAAGAAAAATCAAATCGTCAACTGTCCGGACGCAGAGGCCCTAGTAGCCTTCAAGCATAACATCCGCGACGAGTGGCTTGCACGGAACCTAGGACAGGAAAAGCCGAAATCTATGGCAGCCCTCACGACACTTATGACCTTCTTTTGCGCTGGCTAGCTCGCAGCAATAACATGACCAAGAGCCCTGGTAATTCGGATACCAAGGACAGCAGTGGCAGGTCGCGTCGCAACAAGCAAAAGCGCCACATTAACGGCGACAATGCTGAGGATACAGCAGTTAATGCCGGATTCAGAGTCTCTAAACCCGGTCAGCGGAAAAAGCCATTCAAAATAAATACTCCGGGCCCGTCCAGTTTGGACCGAATACTCGACCGCTCATGCCAGATACATGGCACCCCCGAAAAACCAGCCAATCACACCAACAGGGATTGTTGGGTGTTCAAGAAGGCAGGCAAGTAAATACCGAAAGCAGAGACAAGGGGCTGCATAGCGATGACGAGGAGGAGCCCCGGCGGTCGAACAACACTGGACAGAAAGGTTTTCCCCCACAAGTGCGGACGGTGAACATGATATACGCAACCCACGTCCCCAAGAGGGAGCGGAAGCGTGCGCTAAGGGACGTATACGCGATGGAGCCAGTCGCCCCAAAGTTCAACCCATGGTCTTCTTGCCCGTTCACTTTTGATCAAAGGGACCACCCCACTAGCACCCCTCATGGCGGATTGTCCGCATTGGTTCTAGACCCAATTATTGACAGATTTCACCTCACTAGAGTCCTTATGGACGGCGGCAGCAGCCTGAACCTACTTTACGAGGATACAGTGCGGAAAATGGGCATCGATCCCTCGAGGATTAAACCCACTAAAACAACCTTTAAAGGCATCATACCAGGTGTAGAGGCCAACTGTACAGGCTCAGTTACACTTGAAGTGGTCTTCGGATCTCCGGATAATTTCCGAAGCGAGGAGTTAATCTTCGACATAGTCTCGTTCCGCAGTGGCTATCAAGCACTGCTCGGGCGAACCGCATTTGCCAAGTTCAATGCGGTGCCGCACTACGCATACCTCAAGCTCAAGATGCCAGGCCCTCGAGGAGTCATCACGGTCAATGGAAACACCGAACGCTCTCTCCGAACGGAGGAGCATACGGCGGCTATCGCAGCGGAAGTACAAAGCAGCCTCTCAAGGCAATTCTCTAGTCCGGCCATTAAACGTCTAGACACCATCAAGCGCGCCCGGAGTAACCTATGACAAGACCGTCGGGCACGTTTCGAGCAAGCATAGCAATGCGGCCCCAATCCCAGCCCTCGCGAACTTGCGAAACCAGTGTTGCGCGTACATAACTACACTCTGGAAATACCATGGGCAAAAGGGGAGGGGCACAATCATGGCACGCCCGAAACATGGCTTAAACCGCACTAGGGGCTGCCGACTTTTTCATTTTCTCTTACTTTCAGGACTCCACTCTTCAGAAGGCCTGTCCGGTAGCACAATTGCCGCACAAACGATACAACAACCAGGGGAGCAGAAAGCTACGCCGCACTACGGAACTCTAAGGTGGTCTCTATAACGAGCAGTATACCTGTTTCACATAACATTCCCCAGCTCGCCCCTGGAAAGGACATATTTGATAGTCCCATCTTTTGCTTATCGCACTATTTGTATCGTCCTGCTTTGATTGCAGCCCTTTTAAATAAACAATGCATAGCTTCCGTCTATTATTGCATTACTCTTTTTTACGAATATATGTTCATTAATGACATGTTGCACCCGTACACTTTGGTACGGCCAATACGCCAGGGGCTTAAGTACCCCATAATACGGTGTGAGAAGTCTAAACACTTTCACAAGTGTGGCACCCCGAACTTATAGCATTATATGCATCGGCTCCGAATCATGTCTTGGGTCAATAGTTGGGTTTGCCCGGCTCCTATGTTTTGGTACCTTACGTTCCGTTATATTGGCTAAGGTAGCACTAGGAGAACTGCTGCGATTGTCCCCCAGTTGAGCTGGGTAAGCACCTCAGTAGAGAAAGCTAAAACTGACCGTCATGATGAGGCGAGAGCTGGTCGCTGTTCGAGAGGTTTTCGAGTCCCTAAAGACTTATGTCGCTTAGAGCGAGGAGTTGGCTTTCTCCGGCCTAGGCGTGGATAGTGCCCCAAACTCGGTCTTCCGAACACTAGGGGGTTCGCCGAAATTTAAAATTATAGAATTCTATGGCTAAGTGAGAGTGTTCATGCATTATAGTCCGATTGCCTTGTTCATTGTGTTGAGCGCCTCCCGCAAAGGACCCAAGAATGGGAAAAAGAGCGCTCATGTTTATCCCGAACACCCTAGCACTCGTGCCATGGGGGCAGAAGCCGACGACTCGCCATCTCTCAAATTTGATAAACGACCGCACAGAAGGTAATATTTTAAATTCAAAAAGCATTGCTTAGCGCACATGAACAAGTTTTCAGCGCACAGGACAAAACGAGCGAGTTTACTGAAAAATTACATCCATGGAACATTCATCCGCCACAAGGCGGGCACCCTTCAGAACGCCCTCATAATACATCTCGGGCTTGCGATGCTCCTTGCCTGGCGGTGGCCCGTCCTTCACAAGCTTCTCAGCATCCAGCTTGCCCTAGTGCACCTTCGCACGGGCAAGCGCCCTACGGGCACCCTCGATGCATATGGAGTGCTTGATGACTTAGAGCCTTGGACAGGCCTCCACTAGCCGCCTCACTAGCCCGAAGTAGCTCCCAGGCATGGCCTCTCCATCCCACAGCCGGACTATGAGGCCCTTCATGGCCTGTTCGGCCACCTTATGGAGCTCGACCAGCTGTTTCAGCTGGTCGCTTAAGGGCACCGGGTGTTCGGCCTCAACATACTGAGACTAGAACACCTTCTCCGTCGAGCTCCCCTCCTCAGCTCGGTAGAAGGCGGCGGCATCCGACACGCTACGGGGCAAGTCTGCGAATGCTCCTGGAGAGCTCCGGATTCGGGTAAGTAACAAGTAATTCACTTTTACGTGCTTGCTTTGCATAAAGAATGCCTTACCCGCCGCTATCTTTTTTATTGCCTCAACCTCCTGGAGGGCCTTCTGGGCTCCGGCCTTGGCAGACTTGGCATCTTCAATGGCCGCCGCGAGCTCAGACTCTCGCGTCTTCGAGTCAAGCTCCAAACTCTCATGTTTTTTCATGAGAGCCTGGAGCTCTTGCCGCACCTCGCCAACCTGCGTCTCATGCTTCTCCCGCTCGGTGCTTTCCATGGCCACCCTCTTCTCGGCCTTGGACAACACTTGCTTAAGGGTCGCCACCTCAGTTGTGGCCCCTACAATAGCCGTGTTAATCCTATCACTTTTTGCAATTGCACCTTTCACATATTTTAATAAGGTATTTCTTACCTTCCGTCTCCTCGAGTTGCCTCTTGGCATGGCCGAGCTCGTTCACGGACCGCTCGAGGTTCTACTTCAGTGTGCCCACCTCCGCAGTCAGTGCGGTGGATGCTAGCACCGAAGCCTGCATACGCATATTGACTTACTTTTGTTAGACTCCTGCGAATGTTATTAGATCCTCTATTCGGCTTTTCTTTCCGAACGCCAAACAGAGCATCAGGGGCTACTGTCTATGTGGTAATATTTTTACATATCTTTTACTTACCTCAAAGCCTGTTAGAAGGCTGGCACAGGCTTTAGTCAGTCCGCTCTTGGCGGACTGAACCTTGTGGATCACCGCACTCATAACAGTGCGGTGCTCCTCGTTGATGGAGGCGCCGTTAAGCACCTCCAGCAAATTGTCCGGTGCCTCCGATTGGACGGAGGTCACCGGCTTGGTAGTCTTGCTCCTCTTGGAAGGAGGCTGCCTACCGGAGTCCAGAACCGTTCAAGGTTCTGGCGCGGTGTCCGGCTCAAAGCCGGACTTAGAGCCCTTGGAGGTTCTATCCCCTTCACACCTGGAGTCCGGGAGGTCACCTTGCGGCGCCTCTAGGACCACCTCCTCCTGGCTTGGAACCTGTTGGGACGCCACCTCGGCATCGTCCGTAGGGCGGGGGGAGGTAGCCGCTAGAAGCGAATTCTCATCCGACGAATCTAGGGAGCCGCTCGACGACTCATCGAGCCCGGCCTTGGGAGGACTGCATAGACATGTTCAACGTAAGGAAAAGCTGTGCAATGGGGGAATACCATGAATCACTCTGGTATCCGGATACTTACGATCTCGCCAGGGGCTTGGCCCTGTGCGGCCACTCCTCTTCGCCGTCGTCGGCGTTGGTGGAGTAGTCTGGAGGAGGGGTCTTCCCCTTCTTGGACCCTTCGGCCTCCCCAGTTGGGGCGGCCTTCCTTTTCTTCCCTCCCCCCGCTGGAGGCGGAGAGGTCTCTTCTTCCTCCTCCTCGTCTTCATGGGAGGAGTGCGCCTTGGAGTCGTCAGATGATGAATCCGACACCTCCTGGCGCCAGGCACTCTTTCGAGTCCCCATGGCCTTCTTCTTGGCCTTCTTCTCCGGCACCACATAGGGTGCCGGAACCAGCAGCTTCAACAAGCGAGCGTCCACTGGGCCTTCGGGCAAAGAAGCCGGACAGTTGATCTTTCCGGACGTCTCCTGCCAATCCTGTCAAAGGTAAGGGAGCTTAGATCCTGCATGGAGTCAAACCATGAAAAACTAATACCCTGTAAAAGGTAAAAACACCATACCGCACGAGCGTGACGCTGCGTGCTGAATCCGCGATCCTCGGTAGCGGATGCGGGGGCCTCGGCGCCCTTGAAAAGCACCTTCCAGGCATCTTCGTACGTCGTGTCTAAGAGCCTGCTCAGAGTTCGGTGACGTGCCGGGTCGAACTCCCACAGGTTGAATGCCCGTTGTTGACACGGGAGGATTCGGCAGATGTGCATAACCTGGACTACGTTGACAAGTTTGAGCTTCTTGTCCACCAGGGTTTGGACGCATGTTTGGAGTCCGGTCAGCTCTCCTTTTTTACCCCACGACAGGCCCGTCTCCTTCCAGGAGGTGAACCGCGTAGGGGATCCGGATCGAAACTCGGGGGCTGCGACCCATTCGAGGTCGCGCGGCTCGGTGATGTAAAACCACCCCGATTGCCACCCCTTTAGGGACTCCACGAAGGAGCCCTCGAGCCATAGGACGTTGGGAATCTTGCCCACCATGGCGTCTCCACACTCCGCCTGGGTACCACGCACCACCTTCGGCTTGACATTGAAAGTCTTGAGCCATAGGCCGAAATGGGGGCGGATGCGGAAGAAAGCCTCGCACACGACGATAAACGCCGAGATGTTGAGAACAAAGTTCAAGGCCAGATCATGGAAATCCAGGCCATAGTAGAACATGAGCCCTCAGACAAATGGGTGGAGAGGGAAGCCCAGTCCGCGGAGGAAATGGGGGAGGAACACCACCCTCTCATGGGGCCTAGGGGTAGGGATGAGCTGCCCCTCTTCGGGAAGCCGGTGCGCAATGTCGTTAGACAAGTATCCGGCCTTCCTCGGTTTTTTGATGTGTCCCTCCGTAACGGAGGAGACCATCCACTTGCCTCCCGCTCCGAACATGGATGGAGAAGGTTGAGGTGGGGTGTGCGGACTTGGGCGCTGGAGCTCAAGTGCGCGGAAATGGATAGGCAAAGGAGGAAGAAGGCGTGGATGAAAAGGTGGATCCTTATCCCCTTATATGGGTGGACGGGACTATGCGTCCCCACCAGCCTGGTAAAACTTGCTTATCTCCCAAGCGCCGTAAATCAATGGTGCGGTTGGGTTACCCACGCCCGTATTGATGAGAATCCCGGAATATGGGGACACGATCTCTGCTTTGACAAGACGTGCCAAGGAAACCGCCTCGCTATACGCGCTGAGGTGGAACAGTAAAATGATTCGAATAAAGACTTGGCCATGGTGTGATGTCATGCTACGGAATACGTCAGCAAATTAGATTTGTGTAAATATTATTCTCTCTATGGCAATATGTGGAAACTTATTTTGCAGTGCCGGACACTACCTTTGTGTTCAAAATCTTCTATGAAGTACTTGGAGGAGGAACCCGCCTTGCAATGCCGAAGACAATTTGCACGCCGGACTCGTCGTCATTGAAGCCTGGTTCAGGCGCTACTGAGGGAGTCCTGGATTAGGGGGTGTCCGGATAGCCGGACTATACCTTCGGCCGGACTCCTGGACTATGAAGATACAAGATTGAGGACTTCGTTCCATGTCCGGAAGGGACTTTCCTTGGCGTGGAAGGCAAGCTTGGCGATACGGATATGTAGATCTCCTACCATTGTAACCGACTCTGTGTAACCCTAGCCCTCTCCAATGTCTATATAAACCGGAGGGTTTTAGTCCATAGGACGAACAACAATCATACCATAGGCTAGCTTCTAGGGTTTAGCCTCTCTGATCTCGTGGTAGATCTACTCTTGTACTACCCATATCATCAATATTAATCAAGCAGGACGTAGGGTTTTACCTCCATCAAGAGGGCCCGAACCTGGGTAAAACATCGTGTCCCCTGCCTCCTGTTACCATCTGCCTAGACGCACAGTTCGGGACCCCCTAACCGAGATCCGCCGATTTTGACATCGACACCCTTCCTCTCTACCTCCCTTTTCCCCATTTCGTACTCCATGGGCACCAAAACACCCTCTCCACCCCACCCTCCTCCGTCCACCACCGTCCGCCACCCCATCCACCGCCGTCCACCTCCACCATGCCGGAGCTGATACCCCGACGCCGCCGTCCATTACAAGAGATCGACCTCTGTCATCCACGGCTTCGGACCGGGATCCTTGCATCCCGTCCTCTCGCTTCATCCCCGCCATCGTCCACCTTGCCAGCGCCGCTCCTACGACCGTCTCGTCCACCACGCCCCACCGCCACCGTCTACCCTCCTAGATCTACTTCCATGCCGCCGACAGCCATCGCTACCGCAGCACCGTCAAATTCTCAGCAGATGCCAACACGGCGCCGCACCAGAGGCGGTACTCTTTCGTATCTGCTCAACTTATTTATCACAACAAGAAAATAGATCGCCACTGCTTTACTCTGATTTCTTGTCTTGGTTGCGAAGTTGCCTTTTTCCGGTTTGCACCTTCAGATCTGCCATGGCACGCTCAACACCATACTCGCAATGCTTATGGTTTTCCCCTTCTATATTCCACACTAGTTAAATCACAGTAGACTAAATTTCAAAATTGGGCCAGTCATTTTTTCAAAGCTCGCCGGAGTTAGCCGATGGGATCGAAGGGGCTCGGGTGGTTGTGGGACCTCGCCGAACAAAGAAAACTCGACGCGGGTTGGGGTGGGGGTGGGGGTGGCAGAGGAACACAGGTGGTGGGGGCCGGTTGTCCGGCCGGCGGCCCGTGCGGTGTTCTGTATGGGAAGAATCAGAGACGAGGAAGAAGAAGGGTTAGGAGGCATAGGATCTTCATCCAACCGCCTGAAATGGTCAAGAGACAGCTAGGAGTTGCATTCTTAATGCGCTCTGGTTCATCATGTGTGGGCACTGCGCAACCAACATTTTATTATCCAAAATCGGCTTGCTCTTCTTTACCATGTTCCTCTTTCGTTCTTCTTTTATATGTACTCTCTCTGTTCCTAAATACAAGTCTTTGTATAGATTCCACCATGGACTACATATGGAGCAAAATGAGTGAATCTACACTCTAAAATGTACCTGGATACATCTGTATGTGATCCATAGTGGAAATCTCTACCAAGACTTCTATTTTGGAACAGAGGGAGTATGATACTAGTAAAGTATGTTCCTTGTACTGAAGATGAGCAGGGACATTTGCAGTGTAGAGGTCTATACGGTCGGTTATGATGAACACTTTGAGCCTCTTTGATTCGTAGGATCTTGTAAACATAGGAATAGGATTTGTAGTGGCCTACCCACTTGAATCCTATAAGAATAGCAAGGAAATGCGGGGAGCTGTGTCGCCTTTGAGAGTTACATTGATATTAACAGTACCACACCTTCACTTGAAGAGAGCTGGTATCCGAAGCCTTTCTAGCCGTACCGGCAATACTAGCACATACATTCAAGCAAGTTCCACTTTGCTGATTTTACTCTGATGCTTAAGGTTTCCCCATTATATCTACACTATGATCTGTGTAGCTGCTTTGTGTCGCACTAGCAACAGTCCACTCTTGAAGCTAAACACTGCAATGACTTACAAAATTGGCACCAAGGCATTGAGTGCCATTCTGGATGCAATGAAACTCATACGCTCCCCACCTGTAGATTCTTGTTCAGAATATCATCCTAATGACTATTCTAACCTCGAGGAGTCAAAGGCAGATGGCCTGTCCTGTTCACCCATCAAGGTGCCTGTTCTAATTTGGCAATGTTTTATTGATTGCGGGTATCTTGCATATGTTGTCTTGCATTTCTTCTACTTTGTTGCACCGCCATCTACTTAGTTTACTCATCATATATGTCGAGATGCCATGCCCATCCATTATCAATACATATTCCATCTGTCATCATACCATGTTTTTCCACTCAAATGTTGTTCTTGTGCATCAGACATCAAAAAGGAAGAGGGTGATTGCCGAACCTAAAGGAGCACCAGCAAAGTCCTTGAAAAACGTGGTGGTGCCGGAGAAATCAGACAACACCCCACTTATATTGGATGTACAACCAGTGACACAAAACATAGGACCGACTCCAACATAATGTACCCATACTTCACTGGCCACACCACTAGCCCCACCACACAGGACCTGCACTCCATCAAAAGGTATACTGATTTCATTTGCCATAGCACTAGCTATACCATAGAAAAATCCCACTCCTGCAAAAAGTACAGCAAATCCACTGGCCGAAGACCTATCCCAACTGCAGTGATGACCAATTCCTGCAGATTAGAACCCCATTCCATTTATTCCCAGTTTAAAAGACAATGCTTTCAATGTTGTTAGGGACTACGTGCATATATTCCCATCATGGAAAGATTATTGTGAAGACAAACACCATTTTCACATCTTCCTGTCCAACTTACGTGTAAGTGCTATTATTCATGGTTATTATTTTCCTGTTTTTCTGCTGATTGAACACATGAATGATTTACATTACATTGTTGTAACTAGGCGAGGGTCAATCTGGATAGTCATGAGGAGCAAAGCTTGCTTGTGCTTTTCAAGGAAGCATTGCAGCAGTATCGGTGTTACCTGAGGAAATCACACTTTGATGGCAAGTCTATAAACGAATTCCTGGTGAAGTCTCCTGTGCTAAATTTAGAAGACATTGAATGGAAAAACCTTGTTATGCACTGGTCTCGTTCCCAGGATGAGGTACTGTCTATGAAATCACATGACAATTTGAACTTCTACTTTTCCGCATGTGCCTTACGGATCTTTTTTGCAGGAAATCTGCTCGAAGAAGAATTCCGGTTTGACAAGAACGACAGGATATCTCAAATATGTTGCCCGCTGCTTTGCTCTTGTTAGTACCTGTTGTCCTGTATCACTGTACTTGCATACATACCTGGTTCATTATGTGACAGCAGTATGCATGATAGCTTGCTTATCAATTGTTCGCTCCAAATTATCTGATCTATATGAATGGTTACATTAGTGTAGAATATATCCAATGCCAATGTTTTTTTAGCTCTGCATTGTTCTTGTAAGTACATGCTGTCCTTTATCAGTATACCTATAATGACAGGTAGTTGTTCATGTACCATCACTTTGTAGCTTATTTTCCTTTGCCATCCATTTTCTACACATCAGATCTATATTTACTCTTACCATAAGGTTGGTACTGAAGAAGTTTAGCTCTGCATTGCTCTTGGCTGTACTTTTTGCCTGTATCGCTGCACTTACATTTATAGCTACTTGGTTATGTAGCATCACTCTTCATCTTATCTTAAATATTCTCCATTTTTTCATATATTATCACATCTATATTTACTCTTAACAAAATGTAGAATAAAGGCAATGCTTTTGAAGAAGATTCTGTGGTAAACTTCTTGAATTGCCCCCCATCAGCATGGATAAGGCCTTTATAGAGCCTGTCTTCATCAATAATGTAAGTTTGTCCATCTCAAGCCTTCAAACTTTGTTGTATATATTCGGTTAGGCATGACTGCAACAGCTGTTTATTTTTGGTGTTTGCATCAAATTGCTTGTTTAAAGTTTATTATATGTAGTTCATAAACAAAAGTTCGTCCTTTCTCAATTTAAGTTTTCAGTTGTACAACCAAGTTCTTTCTTCATACCATGTAAATTAAACTATACAGAGTAAGTGATCTTCTTTTGCACTGCATGTATGCTTCTATTCTTCATCTGTAATCCAGTGGTGTGGTGAACCTACCCACTACAGCACAATGTCATATTTTGCAATGTCTTAAATATGAAAAATGTCATATCATTCTACTATTATTTAAACCGTCTCTTTATTTGCCAATCTAAAATGGTATAAGTTGACAGAACACTAACCATTGATACTTATGAGTTCTTGATCTGTAATCCAGTGGTGTCGTGAAGCTGCCAACTCCTTCACAATGTCATTTCCTGCCATGTCTTGACCTGAACAATACCATATTGTGTTAATGCAAATTTAAACTGTGTCACTTCATTCGTCAGTAAGAAATGTGATGAATTGTTTGCACTGATACTTTTATGTGCAAAACCTGTCATCTGTCTGCTTGTTTATCTTTCAGAGTGACACTACTAGGGAAAAGCCTAGCTGCAGCGCGGGTTTTGGGCCTATTAGTAGCGCGGGGGCAGGCGCTACAGCTAACGTATAGCAGTAGTGCCGGTGCGACCCACGCTACTACTACGTCCTTTAGTAGTAACGTGGGTAAAAATCCACGCTACTACTAACCTATGCTTTGAAAAAAAATTGAATTTTTTTCGATTTTTTTGCCCGAATTTTCAAATTTCTTAATTATTTTCACCTCTAATCTCTAATCACTCCTCATTGCTGCTCAATTTAATCTCTAATCACCCCTCATCATTCCCAATCATCTAACTTCCCAGATGGTCACCCATCCTCTGACTACTCCAGCCTGAGCACGATTAACTTCCGGGTTCTATTCTCCCTCGATTCCAAGTCTGCACTTGTTGTTTTCCTGACAATAGTAAGATGTCAATCCTATTAACCTTCGGGAGTTTAGCTTGAGCATGAAGTCACACATTTCACTGTTTGAGTTTAAAATTATTGTTCTAAAAAACAATAATCATTTAGTAACACTAATATTTATTGAATAGGTAGTTTGACCTCATTTTGACCACAGTTTGACCAGATTTGACCAAAATTCCAAAAAACTGAAATAATTATTTAGTAACACTAATATTCTTGAATAATTATTTTGTAACACTAATACTTCTTGAATAAGTAGTTTGACCATAGTTTGACCAGATTTGACCAAAACTAAAAAAACTAAAATTTGAGCATAATTTTTTTCCTTTTAGAATTTGAGGATTCTAAAAATTGGCAAACAGGCCGTAGGGTGTCTCCATCGGATGCGGATTTTTGTGCTGAACATTTTGATATATTATACGTTTTTTTCTGACATCATATGCAAAAGTTATAGCCGTTTTACATTTTCCCTACACTTTTGCAAAACATGTCCAAATTTAAGTTTTTAATTTTTCCTAACTAGTAGATGTAGTAACATAACTACATCTCGAAGGATTTTTAATTTTTGAAACATTCTGATACATTATACGTTTTTTTCTAACAACGTATGCAAAAGTGATAGCCGTTTTACATTTTCCCTACACTTTTTGTAAAACATGTCCAAATTTAAGTTTTTAAATTTTCCTAACTAGTATATGTAGTAACATAACTACATCTCGAAGGATTTAAATTTTTGAAGTTTTTATCATTTTCTTTTGCTTTTTACAAAACCGAAAAGGCGATCCACACGGGGGGGTAGAGTTTCAAAATGGGACCTTTAGTAGTAGCGAGGGTTTTTACCCCTCACTACTACTATGGCATGTCCCAGAGGGGCACAGTTGAGACCTCTTAGTAGTAGCGAAGGGTAAAAACTTAGTAGTAGCGCGGGTTTATAACCCTCGCTACTACTATGGCATGGCCCAGGGGCACGGTAGAGACCGCTTAGTAGTAGCGAGGGGTAAAAACCAGCGCTACTACTATCAACTTAGTAGAAGCGAGGGTTAAAAACCCGCGCTACTACTATGGCATGTCCCGGGGGTCACGGTAGAGACCGCTTAGTAGTAGCGAGGGTTAAAAACCAGCGCTACTGCTATCAACTTAGTAGTAGCGAGGGTTAAAACCCCGCGCTACTAGTAAGTAGCAGTAGCGAGGGATATAAACCCGCGCTGCTAGTAAGCGTCTGTGTATAAGCTTTTCCCTAGTAGTGTGAGGAAGATATAAGTGTTGAACAAGCGCAGTCTCATCATCTTGCTCAGGTGCTTGCGCTGCAGCTCCCCAGCAGGGCTAACCTTTCTTGAACTCTATTGAAGTGCTGTCGGTTTTGTATATTATTTTGTCGGCATGTTTATTTGCACTGGTGGCGATATTTGATGCCAAGTGTATGTAATCTGCTGTCTGCTTGTGCTTTATTATCATAGTGGCGAACTTTGATGCCCAGTGGATGTAATATGCCGTAATTTCTTTATTGTATAGTATAGGGTTTTTCTTATTCACAATGTTGCAGTTATTTTACTGTGTATATATATCCTGTCTTCGCAGTAAACCGGCCAAACCGTAAAATTACGGTACATAATCGGGCCGTCATGCAATCAAGATGTAGGTTGGGCCTGAAACGTGCCGATCAGCTCGTGGGTCGGCAGCAGCCCGAAATGAACTTCGGCCCATGATTGTGCGAATCAAATCACGGGCTTTTAACAGGCCGAAAAATTGTCTCGGTCCATGTTTGGCCCAATCAGATATTGGCTGCGAGCAGGCCGGATGCAAACCGGGCCGTAGTTAGGCCCAACTATATGACGTGCTTTTAACAGGCTGAAAATTAATATAGGGCCGAAATGTTAAATGGGCCCTTAACAGGCCAAAACTAATATCAGGCCGAATTACTAAGTGGGTCTTTAGCAAGTGGGCCTAAAAGCATAGTGTCCAGTTAACGGGCCGGATCTGATATGGGCCATAATTAGGCCCAAAACCTCTTAAAGGGCCAGACCTGATCTGGGCCGTAATTTGGCCCAGAACGTGGTAGGCTTTTAACAGGCCGGATCTCATATGGGCCACTATTAGGCCCGAAGCGTGACAGGCCATTAATAGACCATATCAAATATGGGCCGGCATTTGGCACAAAACATGGCAGCCAGTTAACGGGCCGGCCTACTAGGGTCCTCAAAATCTTGTGGGCCTACAGCTGGGCCGGCCCATTAATGTCGGTGAAATCTCGTGGGCCTTTAGCTGGGCCGACCCATTATGATCCGCAAGAATTTTGTGGGCCTTTACCTGGGCCGGCCTATTATGGCACACAAAAATCTTGTGGGCCTGTACCTGGGCCGGCCCATTATGGCCCGCGAAATCTTGTGGGCCTTTAGCTGGGCCAGCCCATTATGGTCCGCAAAATCTCGTGGGCCTTTAGCTGGGCCGGCCCATTATGGTTCGCAAAATCTTGTGGGCGTTTAGTTGGGCCGGCCCATTTAAACTTGTTGGGCCGTGCCACATGTCGACGTATCATAGGTACCTTCTGTCCAGTGAGTGGATGACATTTGTCCCGATGATGAGCCGACACGTGTTTCCTCTAGCCAATGATGATTTTACACGTGGAAAATCCCCATTGGTCGGGGCTGTTAACGGGTTATCGGATCCAAAACCCGACCCGATAGCTTAACGGTGTTCCGTTACGGTGGATGCCACGTGTTGGTCACCCTTGACGAAAGCACTTCTGTGACGCGCGATTTATCGTCATGGAAGTGGACACTTCCGTGATGATAATTTTGGTAATGTCATGGAACACTTCTACGACAGCACATGTATGACTATCTTGATTCTGTCATAAATTTGTCATGGATGTACATGCATGACAAAAAAGCGACCTACTGTGACAAACACGTATCATCACGGAAGTGTTTTTTTGTAGTGTTGAGAGTGATCCCGGAAGAGAAGGCGCAGGTGAAGGTGTTGGTCGAGTGGGTCGTCCAACTTGTCCACGACGGAGTGACTAGTATGGACCTGCTGGAGGTCTTCCTCAGTCGACGCATTCAACCACTTCAAGCTCATGACCATCCGATGTGGATGTACTCGGGACTCGAGGATTCCACTTGGATCCACCCAGAGGATGTTAGTGAGGACACACGGAGAAGTGGCTGAGAGGTATTACTGGCAACAAGTATAATCCCCGGGGGTCTAGGTGGGTGGTTCCATTCGACCATTTGTGCCAGCCGGAACAGGTACGATTCTGCATTGTCGAGTGTCTTCTTGATTCAGTATGTAACATCTTGTTGACGGTCGACTGTCTTTCTTTTGTTCATTTTCTTTTCAGGCTCTTATTGTTATGTACTCGATGCCCAATGGAGTGCAGGAGCAAAATGTCGAGGATGGGGCGAGTGGGGCGAGAGTGGCGAGTGGCACTCGGATGCAGAGGAGGACGAGGAGAGCTACGACCCAAGTGACGAAAAAGAGGTCGACTCGCCTCCTCGTAGAGAAAGGAGGTCCAAGCACGTTCACGACCCGGCAAGAACCCCTGACCTGGTGGCCGCACCGACTGGACAGTCTTCAAAGCGCCCTCGGACGTCTTCTCCGGTGCCGACTGAGATGGGACCGAAACAGCTCAAGACTGCGCCGCCTCCTATGCCGAAACTATTGAAGGCCAAATCCTCCAAACCGCCGAAGGCTTTGCCCAGAATCAAAGTGACCATTCCCACCATCTCCGGGTAATCATCTGACCCGATCTTTTGGTCGACTCGAGAAACAGAACATAACCGACTGAAAGTTGACATTTGCAGTGCTACTACCTCTGGAACTTCTTCCTGCCAATACCGAGACGAGGAAATGGAAGACGCGGTTACCTCCAACCCAGGTAAAATTCTCGTGATCTTGTTCTTGATTATTTGGTCGATCAAATTATGGAAATTCACTTGGGGTTGACTGATTTATCTGCAGCCCCACCCAACGTTATTGAGCTTCTGGATGATGATGAAGATGTGGCCCCAAGACCCAGAAAGAACAAAAAAGTAGCGGCTGGCAAGACATCTCAGCCGGGGCTGACAACAGAACCAACTATCCAACAACCTGAAGATGGAGGTGGGGCCTCTGTAAATTTTGCTGTCCCATTGTCGAGTGAGCGCCCTACACCGTCGATTGTACCAGTGTTTCCTTCAACCGCCCAACCCCATGTCTCGGGCCTCCAAGCTGCCGCATCTGGGCCTTCTGCCCCTTTCTTCACCAACTATCATGTTCCGGAAAGCTAGTCGGACGCCGCTGCGGAGGCTATCCGTCAGGCTAACGTGATGATGGAGGAGATGAAGACGATGCACGAGAACAGCCAGGCTACATACGACGCGAGTGCGGCTCTTCGGGCCAATGTTGAGGTAAGTTGGCTTTCGACTGACCTTGTTCTATTAGGATGTGCTACCTAAAATATTTTCTTTCATACAATCTCTTATTGTTTGCGTCGAATCTGTACACCCACTGGGTGTTTTGTTGTCTTTAGTATTTGCGCTCTTCCACTCGGCCTGGGCGAGTGGGATCACAACCGGTGGGGGCACGCTAAGTGCACCCACTGGGTGTAGTCCCCGAGACCGCAGTCGACTGCGGGCAGTCGACTGGGGTCTGAGTACTTTTCACTTTCCTTTCTTCCACTCGACCTGGGTGGACCGGCCGAGTGGGATCTGAACCAGTGGGGGCACGTCAAGTGCACCCACTGGGTGTAGTCCCCGAGACCGCGGTCGACTGCTGGCAGTCGGCCGGGGTCTGAGTAGTTCTTCTCTCTTTCTTCTCCTTTTTGTACTTGACCCGAGCGGACCGGTCGAGTGGGGTCTGAATCAATGGGGGCATGCCAAGTGCACCCGCTGGGTGTAGTCCCCGAGACCGGGGTCGACTACGGGCAGTCGACTGGGGTCTGAGTAAACTTTTAAGTTTTATTCACTCGGAAGTAAATAATCTTTCATCTTGTCGATTGGCATGTCTTTTACCTTCAGCAGAAATCTTGTACTCTCATTTCTAAGTTCGCCGAATTTGAGGAGAAGAAGAGGCAACTCAACCTCGACTTGGAGCTGGCCCAACAAAAGTTGAAGAAAGCTCGAGATGAAGCTGTTGGTATGGAAGGTAACTGCCTGTCGACTGTTCACATCGATCGTCCTCTAAAATATTTCTTCGATCTCTTGTTTGATCCAATTGTTTGCTTTGCAGAGAAAATGAGGTTGGCTATGGAGAAGAAGGACTTGGACCTTGCAGCTGCGCAGAAGGAAGCTCGAGTTAAGACTGCCCTTGCAGACCAGAAGCTGGCTTCGGCCGGAGTGCTGGAAGAAGAAGTAAGCAAGCTGAAGTCCTCTCTCACTGAATCCAACCGAGAGGTAACTCGTCTGAAGAAGGATAAGATGGCTCTGAATGAGAAGCTAGAGTCTGCGGCTCATAAGTGAAATGACGTGGAAGCCTATCTAAGAACTCCTGCCAAGAAGCTCTATCTTATGCTGGAAGGTACTCCTTTTAATCCGACTGCTTTACTGCTTGCAAGTTAATCCTGTCCAGTTGACTCACTAACTCTTTGGCTGCAGAATTCTGCCAAAACTTTGACGAGGAAACTGGGCGGATCGAGACGGGTTTAGACCCTATCATTTCTCCAGTCGGCGACGAGGCTGCCATGAATGTGCTTCGACTAGAATCCCGTGTCGCCAGTGTCACAAGTTACCTCGCTCGTTTGAAGGTGGCAGTTTCAAGGATCGACTCATCACTCTGGCCAAGGGCGACGCTTCAAAATAACCTCCAATCTCTGATGACTCGTCTCAACGAGGTTCCTGGTCGAGTGCAAGAGTGGAAGAAGTCCTCTGCCCGGTGTGGTGCTGACGTGGCGTTGTCCTTGGTAAGAGTCCACTGCAAGGAAGCTCGCGAAGACAAGCTGGCGGCGATCAAGGTCGCCAACACCAAAAGGCACGATTTCAAGTCCTTTATGGAGACTTTCATAGCTTCCACCACTCGGATTGCAGATGGAATCGACTTGGATGAATTCGTTGAACCTGCCAGCCCTCCTCCTGCCGAATGAACAAACTTTGAGATTTAAACTTGCCTTAAATTTGCCTCGAGATGCCGAGTGGTTGCTGTAACCATTAAAATCCTTCGGGCTTGATGCTCGAATACTTTTGATCCATCGCCTGGAATTTTTTGGATCTATCTGAACTTGGTTTATTTCTGAATATGTTTGTTTTTGCCTTCGCATGGAATTTGCTCTTTGGGATGTAGCCCTGAAGTGGAGAGTTCAATCGACTTGCGCCTCGTCGTCCTTGCGGACAGGGACGGGGCGCACGTTGTATTTGTGGTGTAGCTCGGAGAAAGAGGTCGCAGTCGACCCACACCTCATCGTCTTTGCGGATGAGGATGGAGAGTATGTTGTACTTGTGGCGTAGCTCGGAGAAGAAGGCCGCGGTCGACCTGCACCTCGTCGTCCTTGCGGATGGGGATGGAGCGTATGTTGTACTTGTGGCGTAGCTCGGAGAAGAAGGCCGCGGTCGACCCGCACCTTGTCGTCATTGCGGATAGGAACAGACTTTAAACCTTAGGCAAGTACTGGACTGCAGCTAAGCCTCCGAGTGGGAGGGTTGCTCACCACTTGGAAGGATTTTTTAAACTTAGGCGAGTACTGGACTGCAGCTAAGCCCCCAAGTGGGAGGGTTGCTCACCACTCGGTAGGATTTTACAAACTTAGGCGAGTACATGACTGCTGCTAGGCCCCTGAGTGAGAGGGTTGCTCATCACTCGGCAGGATTTTACAAACTTGGCGAGTACTGGACTGCAGCTAAGGCCCCGAGTGGGAGTGTTGCTCACCACTTGGTGGGATTTTACAAACTTAG
>NC_041384.1:130579262-130586465 GCF_002162155.2 Triticum dicoccoides | reverse complement strand
ACCACTCATTAGGATTTTACAAACTTAGGCGAGTTCTGGACTGCAGCTAAGCCCCCAAGTGGGAGGGTTGCTCACCACTCGGTTGGATTTTACAAACTTAGGCGAGTACTGCACTGCAACTAAGCCCCTGAGTGGGAGGGTTGCTCACCACTCGGTAGGATTTTATAAACTGAGGCGAGTACTGGACTGCAGCTAAGCCCCCGAGTGGGAGGGTTTCTTACACTCAGTAGGATTTTACAAACTTAGGCGAAACGGATCCGCAGCTAAGCCCCCGAGTGAGAGACTTGCTCACCACTCGGTAGGATTTTACAAACTTAGGCGGAACGGATTCGCGGCTAAGCCCCCGAGTGAGAGACTTGCTCACCACTCGGTATGATTTTCTTTTGAACTTAGGCGAAACGGATTCCCAGCTAAGTCACCCACTTGGGGGATTTCAGACGCAAATAAAAGAAACAACAATCATTCAAGAGGACTGTGAAGCTCTCGTCTTTGATAAAAAATTACAAAGGTATTTCTTATTACATTTTATTTGAATGAGTACTTAAGTATAAAAGGGGCGGAGCAGCTCCGCATTCCAAGCCCGTGGCTCGTCCTTCTTATGCTTGACAGTGTAAAGGTGGTATGCTGCATTGTGGAGCACTCTGGTGACAATCAAGGGACCTTCCCAAGCTGGGGCGAGCTTGTGTGGTTTCTACTGATCCACTCGAAGAACCAAGTCACCCTCTTGAAAGCTCGACCCTTCACATGTCTAGCATGGAATCGACGCAAGTCTTGCTGATAAATGGTCGACCGGATCAAATCCATCTCTCTTTCCTCCTCTAGGAGGTCAACTGCATCTTGCCGAGCTTGTTCTGCTTCATCTTCAGAGAGAAGCTCAACTCGTGGTGCATTGTGAAGCAAGTCACTCGATAGAACTGCCTCAGCTCCATAGACCAAAAAGAATGGAGTTCGGACAGTCGACCGATTGGGAGTTGTCCTTAATCCCCAAAGAACTGATGGAAGTTCATCAACCCAGGCGCCCGCTGCGTGCTTGAGATCTCGCATCAATCGGGGTTTCAGTCCTTTGAGAATCAGGCCATTTTCTCTTTCTGCTTGTCCATTCGACTGGGGATGGGCGACTGAAGCATAGTCGACTCGTGTGCCTTGTGAGGCGCAGAAGGTTCTGAACTCATCCGTTGTCTGTGATGATGCTGTGCGGAACCCCATACCTGAATGTCAACTCTCTGATGAAGCTGACAGTAGTACTAGCTTCAAGATTCTTAATAGGCTTGGCTTCGATCCATTTGGTAAACTTGTCGACTGCTACAAGCATGTGAGTAAAGCCACTCCTACCAGTCCTCAGTGGACCAACCATGTCCAATCCCCAAACAGCAAAGGGCCAGACGAGTGGAATGATCTTTAGGGCTGATGCACGTTTGTGCGACATATTGGAGTAGAACTGGCAGCCTTCACATCTGTCGACTATATCTTTCGCCATTTCATTTGCTTGTGGCCAATAAAATCCAGCTCGGTATGCTTTAGCCACAATGGTCCGAGAGGACGCATGGTGACCACAGGTCCCCGAATGGATGTCATGGAGGATCACTCGACCTTCTTCTGGCATTATGCATTTCTGGTTGATTCCAGTTGCACTTTCTCTGAACAGTTGTCCTCTTATTACAGTAAAGGCTTTGGATCGACGGACGATCTGTCGAGCCTCTTCTTCATCCTCTAGGAGCTCTTTCCTAAGGATATATGCAATGTATGGCACCGTCCAGTCGGGAGTGATGACCAACACCTCCATGATCAAGTCGACCACGGCTGGGACTTCGACTTCAGTCGGATCTGTGGCACTCTTAGGCTGCGGGGGCTCTTCAGCGAAGGGATCTTCTTGAACTGAAGGTGCATGAATATGCTCCAGGAACACATTACTGGGAATAGCTTCTCTCTTGGAGCCTATCTTTGCTAAATCATCTGTTGCTTGATTTTTTAGTCGGGGTATATGATGGAGCTCTAACCCCTCAAACTTATTTTCCAACTTCCTCACCGCGTTGCAGTAACCAGTCATGGTTGGGCTTCTGACGTCCCATTCCTTCATCACTTGATTGACTACCAACTCTGAGTCGCCATAGACCATGAGGTGACGGACGCCGAGTGAGATGGCCATGCGCAACCCATACAAGAGTGCTTCATATTCTGCTTCGTTATTGGAGGAATCAAAGTGAATCTGGAGGACATATATGACCTTGTATCCTTGGGGGGATACCAGTACCACCCCAGCACCGGAACCATTCAGCATCTTGGAGCCATCAAAGAACATGGTCCAGTGCTCCGAGTGAACTTGAGTCGGCAGTTGTTGCTCAATCCATTCGGCGAGGAAATCCGCTATTGCTTGGGACTTGATAGCTTTCTTTGCCTCGAACTTGATATCTAAGGGAAGGAGTTCAATCGCCCACTTTGCCACTCGACCAGTTGCATCTCTGTTGTTCAGAATCTCTGATAATGGAGCATCGCTGACGACTGTAATGGAGTGATCAGAGAAGTAATGTGCAACCTTCTTCGTGGTCATATAAATCCCATAAACAAGCATATGATAATGTGGATATCTTTGCTTTGATGGAGTCAAAACATCAGAGACATAGTATACTGGGCGCTGAACTTTGTAGACGTTTCCTTCTTCTTCCCACTCGACCATAAGTACTGTACTGACGACTTGTCCAGTGGCTGCAATGTAAAGCATTAAAGGCTCTTTGCTGATTGGAGTAGCAAGCACCGGCTGGGTGGAAAATAGGGCTTTGAGCTCTGCAAATGCTGCATCAGCTTCAGGAGTCCACTCAAACTTATCTGACTTCGTCATCAGTCAGTAAAGAGGCAGTGCCTTTTCACTAAGGCGAGAAATGATTCGACTTAGGGCGGCCAAACAACCAGTAAGCTTCTAGACATCATGCACAACACAAGGCGTTTCATCCGGAGTATGGCACCCACTTTCTCTGGGTTAGCGTCGATCCCTCGTTCGGAAAAGAGAAAACCGAGTAATTTTCCACATGGAACTCCAAACGTGCACTTTGATGGATTGAGCTTGATATCATACCTTCTGAGGTTGGCAAAGGTTTCAGCAAGGTCAGCCAGTAGGTCAAAACCTTTATGTGACTTGACCACAATGTCATCCATGTATGCTTCCACATTCCGACTGATCTGAGTGAGCAAGCACTTCTGAATCATCCGCATGAATGTGGCTCCAGCGTTCTTCAAACTGAATGGCATAGTGACATAACAGAAGCACCCAAATGGGGTGATGAAAGTTTTTTTATCTCATCAGGTCCATATAGACGTATCTGATGATACCTGGAATAAGCGTCCAAAAAGGACAAACGCTCACACCCCGCAATCGAGTCGACTATTTGGTCGATGCGAGGGAGAGGAAAGTGATCTTTCGGGCAGGCCCGATTGATATGTTTGAAGCCGATGCACATGCGAAGCGAGTCGTCCTTCTTTGGGACCATGACAACATTAGCTAACCACTCGGAGAGGTAAATCTCTCGGATAAACTCAGCTGCCAGAAGCCGAGCCACTTCTTCACCGATTGCCTTCCTCTACTGTGCGGCGGACCGTCGAAGATGCTCTTTCACTGGTTTCACCTTTGGGTAGACTCATAAACGATGCTCAGCCAGTCCCCTGGGAACACCTGGCATGTTAGAAGGTTTCCATGCAAAGATGTCCCAGTTCTCACGGAGGAACTGGATGAGAGCTTCTTCCTATTTAGGGTCGAGTGTTGTTGAAATGTGAGTCGGAGCAGCATTAGGATCTGTTGGATGAATATGAATCGGCTTCGTTTCACCAGACGACTGGAATGCTGAATCTGTGGCGGGCTTCTTAGCTCACAACAAATCACTTGAATATGCATTTTTTTATATTCCTGCAACTCCACTACTGCCATCTGTGCATCGGTGATCTTTGAGCCCTTCTGGAAGCACTCTTCTGCCTTCTTTCGACTGTCAGTGATAGTGATCACCCCTTTAGGACTAGACATCTTCAATTTGAGGTACACGTAACATGGTCGAGCCATAAAACGTGCATAACCTGGCCTGCCTAGAATAGCATGATAGGCACTCTGGAAATCCACAACTTCAAATGTCAACTTTTCCTTGCGGTAATTCTTGGAATCACCGAAAACTACATCAAGGGCGATATGACCAAGTGACGCAGCCTTCTTGCCAGGAATAACTCCATGGAAACTCATATTACTTTCACTGAGTCTGGACATCGGAATGCCCATTCCTTTCAACGTCTCTGCATATAGTATATTCAGACCACTGCCACCATCCATCAGAACCTTAGTCAATCAAGTGACTTCGACTACTGGGTCGACCACCAGCGCTTGCCTCCCAGGGGTGGCTATGTGCGCTGGGTGATCAGACTGGTCGAATGTAATGGCAGTCTGAGACCACTTCAAATAACTGGGTGTCACCGGAGCGACCATGTTCACTTCTCTGTTGATGACTTTCAGTCGACTCTTACTCTCAACATCAGCGAAAATCATCAGAGTGGAATTGACGTGGGGGTAACCATCATCGCCTTCCTCCTCATCCTCAACTTTGTCCGCTTCCTTCTCCTTTTCCTTGGGTTGTTTCTCTCGGAATTGCTGGATTAGGAGTCGACACTGTCGAGTGGTATGCTTCGGGTAAATGAAATTACCATCTTCATCTTTTTTGGTGTGAATGTGGCATGGTAAATCTAGCACATCATTTCTATCTTGATCTTTTACTTTCTTGGGGTTCCACGGCCCTTTGGGTTTCCCTTTGAACTTTCCTTGAGTCACGTCTAAGGCTTCACCAGGAGCGGCTGGCTCGGCTTTGCGCTTCTGCTTCCGACTGGAGTTCCCTCCTTCGGTTTCATGGGCGATTGTTTTGTGCTTGCCACTCCGAAGTCGGTCTTCTTCTTCACCATTGGCGTACTTGGTGGCAATCTCCATCATCCGAGTCAGAGTCATATATCCAGTCTGACCGAATTTTAGGTTCAACTCCCGATACTTAACTCCTTCTTTGAAGGCACAAATTGCCTGGTGATCTGACACATTCTCCACCGTGTGGTGCAACGTGATCCATCTCTGGATATAATCACTCAAAGTTTCATTCGGTTTCTGAATGCAACACTGCAATTCTGTCAGCCCTGCTGGCCATTTTCAAGTACCTTCAAATGTTCTGACAAATACTCGGGCAAGATCTTCCCAAGTATAAATACTACTAGGCGCTAACTAATTCAGCCACGCTCTGGCCGAGCCCTCCAACATCAAAGGAAGGTGCTTCATGGCCACTTCATCATTGCCACCACCAATATATACAGCCACTCAATAATCCTCAAGCCAAGTGTCAGGCTTGGACTCGCCAGTGAATTTACTGACTCCAGTCGCCAACCTCAAGTTGGGAGGAATCACCGTAGGCGTGATAGCTCTGCTGAAGCACTCTGGACCTGAGACATGTACCCTGCTCATGGTTGGGAAATCTCTGTCGTGACCTTCTCTGTGAGCTCTGTTTCTGTCGACCAGACCCTGAATGAGAATAGATCTCGTATCAAAGCCCGGTAAAATGGAGTCGACTGGAATCCTTCGCCCACCACTATGAGGACGTCTGTCATCATGCTGCCGAGGCACGTATGACTCACTCCTTGGGGGAGGAGTGGGCACTCGACGACGATCATCGTGATCGAGTCGGTGATCAAACTGCTCGTGGTTTCTGTACTGATCTCGCCGGTCCCCACGTCCTTCATGCCTCAGGAGTGATCTCAGCCTGTGAGCCGATTGGACGGTGTCTGCAACTATGGACCTGCTATGGATCCTATTCCGCAACTAAGATACTGTTGTATTCTGCTCTCCGGCCGCACGGAGCAAAGCCCGGATCTGCACCAAACCTCGACCAGCTTCTGACTGGGAAGGTTGGATTGACTCCGCTATTCAGGCCACAGTTGCGAGATTCTGGATCGGAGTTTGGTATACCTGAGTCGGAAGCGGAAAAAGTTGGCATCGACTGGACTCGGGATACGCAGCCGAGCACGCTCGTCGAGTGCGCGCTGGAGGTTCTCCATTCGAGTGCGCTCAGCCAAGTTGGCCAGGCGCGCCTCCTCCAAGGCCTGGGCCTTACGGGTTTCTCCAATGATAGGAGTGTGAAGCGCATCCATGTTCCGGCGGCGAAGTTCTTCCCTTTGCTGTGAAGAGAGGGGTTCGGGGCGGTACTCTTCGTGAACACGCGACGGAGCACTGTCCCCATTGCCTCCGTCATCATGGGTGAAGCCAGGAGGACTGCGTGGTCCATTGACCATCAAAACTTTTGCCACGGGGTCGATGCTGTCGCACTCGGATGTAGTCTCTACGGAGCCGGTCGAACATGCCGTAGAGAGTTTCGTCGGGCTCAATTGCCGTGACTTGGGGGGTGGCCGACTGGCGAGCCACCTCATGCCTCACCCATCGCTGAAGTCTCGATCGACCAGAACGCTTGCTCCGGCGGGCTGCATGGAACATTACAAAAAAAGACACATCCGTGACATTTTGGGCCGAACAATTTTTTTTTCTGTCATACATATGACACTTCTATGACAATAATTGTGACAAAACCCGGTATCATCATAGATGTGGTGGGCTCCTACTTCCATGACAAAAAAACATGACAGAAAATGGGCTTTTCGTCCTGGGCGGGCCGGAGACGCAGCTGCATGACATTCTTTGGGCCGTCCATGACGGAAAAAACCGTGGTAGAAGCGAGGGGGAGGAAAATTTCTGGGAGCTCCCGGTTACGGTGGGAGGTCGGGGGCCGAGCGATGCGCGTTTCTCTCATACACGTACGCGCGTGTGTGCGAGGCGTTGGCTCTAACTGAACCCGAGCGAGGTGTTGGGCTCTAACTGAACCCGAGCGATTGCACTGCAGGCTACGCATTACTGAACCCGAGCGATCGATCGGTGGCTGTTAACTGAACCTGATCGAGAGATTCCTTCGCTACTGTTGCTAACTGAAGCCGATCGATGGGATGAACAGCGAGCGTTGCGGGGGGTTTGGATGAACAGTGAGCGGTGGCGTTGCCTCTGGATGAACAGGACCCTGTGGTGTGGTGGAGGGCTGGATGAACAGTAGACGGTGGAGGGGTGCCCGTGGAGGGGTGGATGAACAAGACACCGTGGTGTGGAGGGCTGGATGAACAGTAGACGGTGGAGGGGTGGTTGAACAGGACCCCGTG
>NC_041384.1:130440596-130578771 GCF_002162155.2 Triticum dicoccoides | reverse complement strand
GGATGAACAATAGACGGTGGAGGGGTGCCTGTGGAGGGGCGGTTAAACAGGACCCCGTGGTGTGGAGGGCTGGATGAACAGTAGATGGTGGATGGGTGGTTGAATAGTAGCCGGTGGAGTAGCGCACAGTGGAGGCTGGATGAACAGGAGCCCGTGGATGAACAGTCGCAGGTGGAGGCTGGAGGAGGTCGACGGTGGATGAACAGTAGCTCGTGGAGGCTGGAGGGGGTTGACGGTGGAGATGAATAGTATCCCATGGAGTCCCGTTTTGCGGTACGCCACACCCCTCCCGATGAACAGGACCCCCGTTTCGACCGTAGCGCTCCAACACAAGTCCGTTTCGTCCGTTTTGCGGTACACCACACCGCTCCCGATTAACAGGACCCCTGTTTCGACCATAGGAGGTCTGTTTCCTCCGTTTTGTGGTACGCCAGACCGCTCTCGACGAACATGATCCCATTTCGAACGTGGCCGGTCGAACACAACGCCGTTTCCTCCGTTCTGCGGTACGTCAGGCCTCGTTCCATCGCATGTTCTGTCCAAGCCCTCCCGATGAACACGACGCATTCCGTTGCCTCCCCATGAACACGACGCATTCCGTTGCCTCCCCATGAACACGACGATGACGTTGTTTCTCCGTTCCGACCCAGCCATGTACACGAGCCCTGGCCGTATGTATGCGCGAGTAGGCGTTCGAGACCCCGCCCGTATGTACACATACATGGCCGCATTTTCTTTCTTGCACCCTGGTCGCTGTACGTACGTGTACATGCTACGTGCGTGCCTCTACATCGACCAGTATGTACGTACATGTTCGCGACCAGAATGACAACGCTACGTACGTTTCGACCAGGTGGGTCCCGACTGTCAGGCACTTCCTTGCCTGCGAAGATGTAGCTGGTCGGTCCCAGCAGTTAGGGGGCGAATCATTTTGTTTTTTTGACCAGACGCACTTCCTTGCCTGCGAAGATGTAGCTGGTGGGTCCTAGCAGCCGGGGGCCTCGTGGGTCCCAGCAGTCAGGGGGGTGAATCATTTTTTTTCAGACACACTTCCTTGCGTGCGAAGATGTAGCTCGTGGGTCCCAGCAGTCAGGGGGCGAATCATTTTTTTTGCGAAATACGGTGGCCCGTTCGGTGGGTCCCCGCTGTCAGGTGGAGGAATAATTATTTTGCGCATAGTAAGGAGGCACTTCCTTGCGGCTGTCGTGGACCCAACTGTCAGCCTCTCCACGTATAGTACTCTTCCGATGGAAGTCGGTCGTGGACCACGTTTACCACACCGCGCCGAGAGCACCAGGGCGGTGGTCTGGACGATGGCGAGGCCTAGGAAGGGGACGACGCGGACCCGGGGAAGACGTAGCAGTGGAAGCCCGGGCGTAGAGGAGTACGAGGGTTCACTGGTTCGGCTGTGGTGTGAGGCTGCCATCGCCGCAGAATAACAGGGGGTGTGGGTGAGTACAGGGATGGCCTGGCCAGCGGTGGGAGTAGTACGGGGTGGTGAGGCCTCTGCGGCATCACAGCCGGCCACGGGAGGCAGGAGCACGCGAGACGACCGGCGCTGCTTTGGGCGGCTGGAGCAAGAAGACCAGAGGTTGAAGAAGCACTACGGCCGTTGGATGGACATCGTACGATCACTGCAACTAGAATCGTTTATATTGACTAAGTTGACAAAGCCCTTGGTACGCGTTAACTTAGTAGGCCCACAGCTCGGATTTGGCAGAGAACATATAGCCCATTTGCGATTTGTAACAATGTACAGCCCATTTTTTAATTCTAAGGGAATTTACTACAGCCCATTTATAGTTTTTTAAAAGTACAACCCAACTTCTAGCTAGGACAACGATTAATAATTTCAAACAACCGCTCAAAACAGAATTCAAAAAAAATTCCCACATTTTGATGGGAACCGAAATATTTATATCCGAAATTTCTAGTCAGGTTAAATATAATTTCAAAATAAAGTTGTATTACGTTAAAATCCAACGAAATATTGCGCGCGCAAGACGTAATGAAATTAAAATTTTCAAATTCCAAAAATAATATATTTTTCAAACTAATTACGTGTTTGGTGCATAGTAACTGTCCAGTTATTATAATTACATCCCATTTATTATTTCTTAAAGTCCATTTTCTTGTTAAGCCTAATGCATACCTCCTAGGAAAGTTTGCAGCCCAGTGGGGCGGAGAATAAAAAGTTGACCCGGATATTGTGTACAACTGTCGGCCCAGTTGCATTGCTAATGTTGAAAAAAAGCTATTTTTTATACACAGATTAAAAAAATTGTATAGATAAGGAACATTTTTATACACACATTTAACAATTTTTAAATACATGATTAACACTTTTTAAAACATATTTTTTAGTCAACAGTGGGCCCACAGCGAGCGGAGGAGGTCACAATACACATATTTTTTAAATACGTGATTAACACTTCTGCAAAAACAATTAGCCCACAGCGAGCCAATTAGCTCAAGTTGGCCCGCAGTGGGCCGACAGGGGACAGTCGGCCAGCTGGAGGCCGACTGGAATCCAATCGGCCTGCTGTTGGCCGACTAGGCCCAGTTGGCCTGCAGCGGGCGGACGGTGTATTATTTTTGAAAAAAATTACCAGCGTAATATTTATGAAAATTAATAAAAAAATGTATTATTTAAGAAAAAATGGCGAAAAAAGGCCTATGTACTACAGTACAACCTAACATGGTTACTCAGCCCACATTCAGCGACACCGGAAAGGCGCAAACAAGGCTTCTATACAACTTTTTGAAGTCACTGAGCTCAGTTAATAACTTAAGAAAAAAGTTAGATTAGAGTGGAACCTAATTAAGAGCTGTCATGAGCAAATAAATAATTCAACGGGTCCCACTTGTGCGTGTGCGCGTGTCTGTGTGTGTGTGTGTGTGTGAGAGAGAGAGAGAGAGAGAGATAGAGAGAGAGACCCATCGGCCTATGCTCGTAAATACATCTTTCAGCCATATGCATTGCTGATGCTCAGTAAAAACTTATATAGTTGACACAATCATGTAGAACATCATAGCACACTGAACTTGCATACAAAAATTTCACGCAGGCGGCACAATCAGGATGGAAGCAGTGGATCGCTACGGGAAGGGCTATGTTGAAACCAACAAAGTCGTACATAACGGTTCATCATCTTTATCAATGACGGGGAAATATCTTGAATGTTGTGCAAAGAAAACAGACAGACAACACAATAAGTTCTCCTAGCACATTAAGTTGACGTACAACCCTTTCTAAAAAAAGTTCAGGTACAAAATTAGAACAGGTCTCAATCAAATGTACTGGCATATCAGTGCTTCACACCCATAGCTCGGATTTAACTAGTATCTGACAAGATTCAGTTGTTACCTCAAATTAGAGCCCATCCAGGCAGCCAGCCCTGCCTCTTCGCCAAAAGAAGCAGTGGCCTCCGCCGCGCGATGGAGTAGGCCCTGTGCCATCCATCGTTCCGAGCAACACGGGGAAAGTCTGACGTTGACTCCTGTAATGGACGTTGAGGGAGTCCTGGATTAGGGGGTGTTCGGATAGCCGGACTATACCTTCAGCCGGACTCCTGGACTATGAAGATACAAGATTGAAGACTTCGTCCCGTATCCGGAAGGGACTTTCCTTGGCGTGGAAGGCAAGCTTGGCGATATGGATATGTGGATCTCCTACCATTGTAACCGACTCTATGTAACCCTAACCCTATCTGGTGCCTATATAAACCGGTGGGTTTTAGTCCGTAGGACAACACATTCATACACAACAATCATACCATAGGCTAGCTTCTAGGGTTTAGCCTCTCTGATCTCATGGTAGATCTACTGTTGTACTGCCCATATCATCAATATTAATCAAGCAGGACGTAGGGTTTTACCTCCATCAAGAGGGCCCGAACCTGGGTAAAACATCGTGTCCCTTGCCTCTTGTTACCATCTGGCCTAGACGCACAGTTCGGGACCCCCTACCGGAGATCCGTCGGTTTTGACACCGACATTGGTGCTTCATTGAGAGTTCCTCTGTGTCGTCGTCATCAGGAAGGATGCCTCGCCCCGTCTTTAAAGATGGCACCGTTGCTAAAGGAGCTTTGGCTGTCGGCCAAACCCTCCGGCTAGGTGGTTTTCTTATGACCGCCTGTTCGGCTTCTACGCCGACGATGACCTCTCGAGCCATCGAAAACAATCTTCATGTCAGCTCGGTACTCACCGAGCAGTTAGATCCAACGGAGCTCTCCTCCATAAACGAGCTCTTGGATCGCATCGCCGCCCTGGGAGTCGCTACAGATTACGACCAGATTGGGCCTAAACCCGATCTGAGAGAGATTAACTCTCCCCAAGTCACACATCACGTTGCCGTAGTAGAGGGACAGTCGGAGACCCTTCATCTATCTTAAGGACTAGCTACGTCCGGATTCCCGACCCCTCCCAGCCGGATACCCGCGGAGGGGAGGATATCACTCAAGACCTGAACTTAGAGTCAGGCGACGGGCTGGATTCATTGGACAACATCCAGGAATCCAAATTTTCGAGTTCGGAAACTCCTCGGCCTCTGAGCCTCAGATTGGGTGAGGCTTCGGATCTAATTCCACCCACCCACCCAAACATAAGCGATCTATCCCAAATCAGACAAGAGCCCGAAGAAACAGTACATCATTACTGGGCCAGATTCCTCCTGGTTAGGAACATGATAAAGGACTGCCGCGACGAAGACGCAATCTCAATTTTCTGCAATAATTGCACGGACAAGGGAATCCTCAATGCCATAAGTCACCGTGATATTACATGCTTCGCTAACTTGGCATCCATCGTATGAAAGTACTATGCGATGGAAAGCGCCTGGAAAACCAAAATAAAATTTTGGGACGATCCGGCCCTGAATACAAACCCAGTCCAAAATAAAAGGGCGCATTATCGCCAGACACCCGGGTCAAACACCAAAAAGAAAAAACCCTCTATAGGACATGGAACCGTACTGGAAGGATGGCTTAATGGACCGTGTAAAATTCACAGTACAGAGGACGCCACACCAACTCACAGCCTTAGAGCATGTTGGATACTCCGGCAGGTGGCCAAAATTGGCGAAGATCTCCTAATTCCGGAGGCCACAGAAAGCCACCCTAGAGACACAAATACGGTATTAACAGTCTTCGAGACTTTAGCATCAAATAATATGCGAAAAAGGACACTCCGTAGCCTTGCCGAAGTCTACCAAGTAGCAACAATAAACCCATGGAGTGACACGGCTATTACCTTTAACGCCAGTGATGAACCTAAATTCCGAATAGCCCGAGCACCGGCCGCATAGGTCCTCAGTCCAATAGTGGATGGCTTTCGTATTACCAAGGTACTCATGGACGGTGGCAGCGGATTGAACCTCATTTACGAGGAAACCTTTCAAAAAATGGAAATAGACTGGAACCGCATTGAGCGAAGCAGCACAGCCTTTAGAGGAATAATCCCCAGTCGGGAAGCGCGCTGTATAGGAAAAATCATGCTAGATGTGGTGTTCGGCACGCCGGATAATTACAGGTCCGAAGAGGTCATGTTCCATGTGGCTCCGTTCAGCAGCGATTATCATGCTCTGCTAGGGCGGGAAGTGTTTACAATCTTCCAAGCAATACCCCATTACGGGTACATGAAACTCAAGATGCCCGGGCCTAACGGGATCATCACTATCACTAGTGATCCGGACATAGCACTCCGCGCCGAAAACAAGACAGCTGCACTGGCCCTCGAGGCACTATCCAAATCCCTAGCGGCTGAGGAACTGACTGCGCTGCGCTCCATGGTGAATAGGGACGATGTGGTACTCGACAAAAGATCCAAGTGCACCTCCTTTAAACCGGCGGACGAAATAGTCAAATTCCAGGTCCATCCAACGGACCCCAATAAAACAGCTTCCATCGGGGCACAGTTAAACCCTGATGTAGACACCGCACTGCGAGAGTTCCTACAAGAGAACCAGGACATTTTCACCTGGCATCCTTCAGACATGCCAGGAATCCCACGCAGGCTGGCAGAGCACAGCTTAAATATCCTAAAAGGATTCAAACCTGTCAAGCAAGCTCTTCGGCATTTTTCAAACCTAAGAGACAGGCCATGGGAGAAGAGCTAGCAAAACTATTAGAGGCCGGATTCATCAGAGATATAAAACATCCGGACTGGCTAGCAAACCTGGTGATGGTACCAAAGAAGGACAAATCATTGCGCCTGTGCATTGATTTTAAAGACCTTAACAGGGCTTGCCCGAAGGATCCCTTCCCCCTCCCCCGCATCAATCAAATTATCGACGCTACCGTAGGACATGATTCGTTGTGTTTCCTCGACGCATATTCCGGCTACCATCAAATCAAGATGGCAGAATCATACCAAGCCGCAATGGCATTTATCACACCATACGGGCTCAAAAACACCGGCGCAACATATCAGCGCATGATTCAGACATGTCTGGCAAACCAGATCGGCAAAATAGTGGAGGCATATGTAGATGATGTGGTCATAAAAACAAGACATGTTGAATCTCTAGTAGACGACTTGAGGCTCACATTTGATAACCTCCGAACATACGACATCAAGCTCAACCCGGAAAAATGCGTTTTCGGCATTCCAGCCGGAAAGCTCTTGGGCTTCATTGTATCCGGTAGAGGAATTGAAGCAAATCCAGCCAAGATCTGAGCTCTGTCACAATTGGATATCCCAAAGGACCTCAAACAAATACAAAAGTTAACCGGATGCATGGCGGCTCTAAGCCGCTTTATCTCCCGCTTGGGTGAAAAGGCACTACCCCTTTACCGCCTCCTTCGGCGCACCGAACACTTCGAATGGACGGATGCAGCCACGGCCGGACTCAACGAAATAAAAGCCATATTGGCAACAAACCCAGTCCTGGCCGCGCCAAACATTGGCGAACCAATGCTATTGTACATCGCAGCAACACATAAGGTTGTAAGCGCAGTACTCGTCGTCGAACGAAAAACGGACGGACACAATTTCCCCCTTCAAAAGTCGGTCTATTATGTGTCCACTGTCCTCACTCCATGCAAATCACGATACCCGCATTATCAAAAGATTGCGTACGCGGTATTCATGGCATCCCGGAAGCTACGACACTCTTTCAAGATTGTTTAATAACAGTAGCCTTGGAAGTACCACTTAACAATATTATAAACAATCGTGACGCAACGGGCCGGATTGCAAAATGGGCCATTGAGCTCCTCCCGTTCGACATAACTTATAAGCCATGGCGAGCCATCAAGTCGCAAGTTTTGGCTGACTTCATCGCAGAATGGACAGAGGCCGAACTCCCTAAAGAGTACGACACATATTCAAATTGGATCATGCATTTCGATGGCTCCAAGATGTTGGCCGGACTAGGGGCCGGCGTCGTTTTGACGTCCCCCACAGGAAACACAGTTCAATACGTACTCCAGATTATGTACACAGACTCCAACAATGCAGCCTAATATGAGGCCCTTTTACATGGTCTCCGGATGGCAGTATCCATGGGCATTCAACACCTAGAGGTGCGTGGGGACTCGAACCTCGCAATATCCCAAATAAATGGAGACTTCGATGCCAAGGATCCAAAAATTGCAGCCTACCGCAACACCGTCGTAACAATGTCAGCTCGGTTCGAAGGGCTTGAATTCCACCATATAGCCCGGGAAAATAATTAGGCGGTAGATGTCCTGGCATGCACCCGCGCAAAACATGATGTAGTCCCCCCCAACATCTTCTTGGAAAGGCTGTTCAAGCCATCCGTAGTATGGGAAGGGGAGCCGAACAATAACAGCCCGGACCTAACTGCACTGCCCAACACCGAACATTCTGACACAATCGGAGGCTCTGCCAATGAAATAACACCTTCAGCCCACGTAATAATGGCCATCATCGCCCCGTGGACAGAACCATTCCTCGCCTACCTTACTAGGCAGGAACTCCCCGAGGAACAAAATGAGGCACACTACATAGTGTGGCGATCCAAAGCCTACAAAGTCCATGAGGGAGAGCTTTATAAGAAAAGCACTACCGGAGTCCTTCAAAGGTGCATCTCCGAAGAGGAAGGGTGGAACCTCCTGGCTGAAATTCATGCCGGACTCGGCGGTCATCACGCCGCAGCTCGGTCCCTTGTAAGAAAGGCCTTCCGTACAGGCTTTTATTGGCCGACAGCCCGAGAAGACGCCCAAGGCTTAGTCCAACGATGCGTCGGTTGCCAACTATGGGGGCTTGACATGGCCGGACCCCTTAAAGGCGGAACCCACAAGCAAAAATACTTACTGGTCATGGTGGATAAGTTCACCAAATGGATAGAAGCCAAGCCTGTTAAGACGGCCGAATCTGGACCTGTGATAGACTTCATATCCGGGGTTGTAAACCGTTACGGCGTCCCCCATAGCATCATCACTGATAACGGCACGAACTTTACGGCCGACGAGGTAAAACTCTGGTGCAAAAACATGGGCATCAAGCTCGACTATGCTTCCGTCTATCACCCACAAACTAACGGCCAGGTCGAACGTGCAAATGGTCTTATCATGAGCGGCATCAAACCCAGATTAGTGCGGTCCCTCAAGGAATCTAACACGCACTAGGTAGAGGAGCTCGACTCCGTACTCTGGGGGCAGCGGACCATGCCAAATCGCACCATCGGATACACACCATTCTTTATGGTGTACGGCGCAGAGGCAGTTTTGCCTTGCGACATAATTCATGACTCACCTCGAATGCGCATGTACGAAGAAAGGGAAGCCGAGCTCGATCGGTGGGACAGTTTGGACGCATTGGAGGAGGAGCGCGACGTGGCAAAATCCCGTTCCGCATTCTATCAATAGCAGGCTCGAAGATACCAAAGCAGAGAAGTACGGGCCAAAAATTACAACATTGGCGAATTAGTTCTACGCCTGCCGGACAAGAAAAAGGACAAACTCAAGCCCAAGTGGGAAGGTCCCTTCATAATTGACCAAGTCCTGACTGGTGGAGCGTACCACCTCCGAGATGCATCGGATATCCGACTCGAGCCGAACCCATGGAATGCAGCACGTCTCCGAAGATTCTATGCCTAGCGCCGGACTCTGTGTTCGTCTCCTTCCTCTGTCCATTTTTTATATACTGTCTGTCTTACATTTCTCTCCTTCTCCCCTTCCTTTCTCTTATAGCCTTTAAAGGCTCATCCAAGGACGTGCTATTCGCACTCATTAAACCTGGGGGCTTCTTTTAACATAAGCTTATTTATACAGACTTCATGCCCAACACATGTGTTACACTTCCGCATGTACCTTTTGTTTCACCATTATATGCATCGATATGACTTAAGTTTTGGCCAAGCTGGGTTGCCTGGCTCCTGTGCTTACCCCTACGTTCCCGATTGTTCGGCTAGGTGGTAAAGGGAGCACCTCTGCGATTGTTGCTGCCGGGTCAGCCGGATGTGTACCTCAGACTGGGTGAAGCCGAAAGCTAGCGTTCTTAAGGGAATATTCGGTCGGTGAACTAAAGATGATCTTTCCACTTATTTATTTATGCGCCCCCAGATGCTTTTTCCTGCGTCTTCTTCGCAGAATGGGCATGCACTTTAGGGCATGCCTCCCAGGGAAAGGAACCCCTAATGGAACTATTCTCCCTGGAAGATGTTTCTTACTAACCATGTAATATAACATAACTAGTCGGGCACTTGTATGTTCACCACTAATTACCCCTACGCCTGGTTTCCATGCATTCCCCGGGTTTTATATAACTGCATGGGAATTCGGACACACTCTGGACCGTCAGGTCCCGAGGCCGAAGCGAAAAGGTCGGCCATGACAAACGATCTACAATCCTGCTAGAAGGCATTATAAATGTCAATTAAATTACATAGTCATTCTGGCTGATTGTATTTCTCTTCAATACCATCTAACAGGCTGTCTAATTTACAGTCCTGCTGGGAATATTTTTCGGCCAATTCTACTTGGCCGTATACTAAGCTTACATGGATCTGCTTCCCATCGGGCCCCACAGGACCGACCTCGGCCATGTGGTTGGGGTCACCCTTTGTGTACCATGTCTTCACCATGGCCCAGGCCTCCCTAGCGCCTTGACGGCAGGCCGATATCTTTCACAATCGGAAGCGCCGCCGTGCTCCCTTTAGCTTCTCCGCAAGCTCTCCAAGACCTTCAGGCATGGAGATGGATGGCCACAAGGCCTGGGCGACGCCTTGCATCGCCTGCCAAACTCGTTCGAGCAGTTGCGAGAGCTCGGGAAGAAGGTCACCCGTAGAACCAGGCATCTCCTCTGTAGGACGACCTGTTAGCACACCTACAGACATTACTCTATTAGTCGACTTCCCCGCCGAACTTTTTTCAAAGGTTCGTTCAAGCACTTACTAAATATGTCACGCCGAAGCCGCTGATTCTCCTTAACGGAGTCCAACAGCTGGGCACGAACATCCTTCAGTTCAACGCCCAGCTTGGTGTTGGCGTCTTGGAGATCGTTCTTCTCCCACCTCACCTTAGTTAGCACCTTCTCACCAGCCTTCAGTTGGCGTAGGAGGTGTTGCCTTTCCGGATTCAATCCGACGTCATCTGCAATTTCATTTGTCAGATTCGCACCCATGCCGTGCTTCGTAAAATGCTTATCTTTCGAAGTGTATATTACTAGAGGGGGTCTCCTTGGGCTCCCCTGCCGCGGCTAGTGCGGCCTCAAGTTGGGCTTTGCACTCTTCCAGCTCCTGGGACAGTAGGGAATTCTTTTCCGTAAGAACCTGCATAATAAATGATCCTTAAATCAGTTATTCTAACTCTTTCATGTCTCGGGGGCTACTGGTATATATATATAATTACCAAAATTTTCTTACCCGTATGTCTTTTACATATTGCTCCGTGGCTCTGGCTAGGCCATCTTGAGCGGCACAGAGGTACGCATCTCCCGACTTGAAGGCATCTAACTCCTCTTGGGAGAAACAAGCGTCGCGAAGAATTGTCCGGCGACGCCTGTGGTTCATGGCACTCTCCACCTCAGAGTTCGTGGCAGACAACCTGTCCACATCCTCCATCGGAGGAGCGTCCGGTGCGTGGCTTGTGTTCGGCTCCGCTTCCGGACCAGGCTTTGGAGCCTGGCTGGTGGAGGCGCAATTGGCAGTCTCTCCAAATATAGTTCGGCGAGGTCTCTTTGTCTTGAAGAGAGCACAAGTGTTAATATGCCTCGAAGGTATAACACCTGCGATAAGGGGGCACGCCATACCTTTGCGCTGGCGCCTCGGTCTCGACTGCACCTCTTTTCTGCCCACAGGGCCCTGCGGCCCCTCGTTGGCTTGTCACCGCAGGTTCGGCCTCCCGTTTCTAGGAGGCCAGGATTAGCCCGGGGTAATCCATCGTAATGGCCACCAAGGCGTTGTCCTTGCTCCGGAACACTCCATCAATCAGCTCCACAGATAAGTCCGGATCCTCTTGAGAGGCCGGGTCGAGGCACCGTCCTAGGTCCTCGGGTTGTGGAGGAGGGCTGCTTATTTCTTTAACAGCCTAGCGCAGTTCCTGCGTTGAAATCACTAGATTGAATATTTAACAATGGGATATAAAACGGATGGGCAAGATGTGACCACTCACCCAGCTTGGAGGATTGTACATGGAAAATCCACCCTTTGTGTCGACGCGGAGAAAATCCTCCTCTTCTCCCTTGTACAAAGCGGACAAGGTCTTTATTAGAGCCGCAGCCGAATCCGGCCCCTTACAGCTGTAGCGGGTGGTGTCGTCCTCCCCATTGAAGTCCCACATGGGGTGGCCTCTATACTATAGCGGCTGCACCCCTCGCATGATGCATGTGGCCATGACCTCGATCATGGTCAGTCCGGAATGAGCTAACAATCTTATTCGGCCCATCAGGTAAATAACATCCTTGTCACTTTCCCTCTGAGGGCTCCGTGGACACCAACTTAGGCGCTTCTTTAGTGGGGCACTGTCAAACTCGGGGAGGCCGATCCGGACAGGATCCGGCAGCGGGACGTCCTCTATGTAAAACCATTCCGAAGGCCAGTCCTCGAATGCCTTCTTTGGGGTTCCGAACAGATATCCGGTCCCGACGATGCGCCATACTTCGGCTCCGCCCACTTGATACATTGACCCCTTCCGAGAACGGGGCACCAGGCAGAATAGCTCTTTCCACAACCCGAAATGAGCCTCAACACCCAAAAACAGCTCGCAGAGGGCTACGAAGCCCGCGATATGCAATACGGAGGCAGGCGTAAGATTGTGTAGCTGGAGGCCATAGAACTCCAGGATCCCTCGGAGAAACGGATGGATTGGAAATCCGAGCCCTCTTATTAAATAAGGGACATGGCATACCCGCTCTCCTTTGGAGGGATTAGGGGCACTCTCCGCTTGCTATCCACCATTATAAACAGCAAGACCGGCTCGAACCGGGACCGTATAGGCCGGGGGAAGAAATCCCTTGGTCTGGAGCGTCACTAGCTCGCTATGCGGGATGGAGCATCTCTCCCAATATCCAGGCTTAGGGCTGGAAGGGCGAAGGGAGGAGTTGCGATGGCTGGCTATGGTGGAATGGACCTTTGTCGGATGCGCTCTGATGAACACTCGCAAAGGGGAGAAGGTGTGGTTTGGATCTAAATCCTCGTCCCCTTAAATGGGCGGCTCATTTACGCGGCTAGGAGTGTGGATGTAAAAACACTCAGACTTTTCATATTCATTTGACACGTGGGAGACGGCCATTATTGGGCATAGAAGCCAAGGAGCGCAACATTTACAAGAAACCGGACTTTATTCAACAGGTACATGGAATTTGGAGGGGAACCCGCCTTGCAATGCCGAAGACAATCTGCGCGCCGGACTCATCGTCATTGAAGCCTGGTTCGGGGGCTACTGAGGGAGTCCTGGATTAGGGGGTGTTCGGATAGCCGAACTATACCTTCAGCCGGACTCTTGGACTATGAAGATACAAGATTGAAGACTTCGTCGCGTGTCCGGAAGGGACTTTCCATGGCATGGAAGGCAAGCTAGGCGATACGGATATGTGGATCTCCTACCATTGTAACCGACTCTATGTAAGCCTAACCCTATCCGGTGCCTATATAAACTGGAGGGTTTTAGTCCGTAGGACAACACATTCATATGCAACAATCATACCATAGGCTAGCTTCTAGGGTTTAGCCTCTCTGATCTCGTGGTAGATCTACTCTTGTACTACCCATATCATCAATATTAATCAAGCAGGACGTAGGGTTTTACCTCCATCAAGAGGGCCCGAACCTGGGTAAAACTTCGTGTCCCTTGCCTCCTGTTACCATCCGGCCTAGACGCATAGTTCGCGACCCCCTACCCGAGATCCGCCGGTTTTGACACCGATAGACATCATCGACGGAACCTGGCACCAGCGGCGGCGGCAGGACTTCGATTGATGGATTGACCACTTCTTCGACATGCACGAACACTCGATACAGGTACATCCCTAACATGGTCCGTGGCGGCCTTGGTGGCGAGGAATAGTACAACCCCGGCTCGTGCACCGGTATCTCAACACCAATCACCTTCGGTATGGTGGACGGCTTCTTCATCCATGCCATAACCGTCAGAGCCCAGTTGTCTGGAGGAACAAACATACTTACGAGCTCACCTCCAAGGTCGTTGATAAGCTCGTTCATGGACTCGCTGTTCCAAGCACGTCGAGGCATGCCATGGAAGGTAAGCTTTGTTAAAAACTCAAGATCAGAGGGCACCGAGCCCCATCCTGGGTGCCACCGATCAAAGCTCACCAGCGCGCCATCGCAGAACAAACGCCGGGAAGATTCGAACACATGACTACAGTCGAAAGTTGTCCGGAACCTGACAATAAAATCAGCCCGTGGCGGACAGACTTCGACGAGCAAGTCACTTATTTGGATGCCGTGCGCAATGCCAAGAGCTTTGACAAGGTCATCCGGCAAGACGGGAGGCCGGTCGCCATTGATGGTTACCATCAGCACTTTGCCGGCAAACTGGTCGTCAAGCGCCATCATGCCACTGTTGAGCGACAGCACGTAGCGACCGAAGGCTGGACGGACCTCAGGATCTCCGGCTCAGAGATCCACGTTGACCGGTGACATGATAGTGCGCTTGAGTACAGGGAGTACAGGAGGGGGATTTGGGGGAACATGAGTAGGAATCGAGATTCCAGAGGTGGGGGAGGGGTGGGAGAAAAGGTAGCATGAATTTCGAGCACGCGCCAATATGCTCTCGGCGCGCAAGCACACGAAAACACCGGTGGCGCCCACATGTCGGCCTAAGAGTCCTTATTCATTCTTTTTTGGAGAACCCGGCCTTTTTTTCAGGATCTTTTGAGAGCCCGGCCTGAGAGTCATAATTGACATGTTTGGCATTGCGTTACTACTCAGCCCATATTCAACGACACCTCACTGGCCCAAACAAGTGTACATCATCGAAAAGACAATGAGCTCAAATTATGTAACTTGAAAAAAGGAGATATACTCTGAACACTGGAGAATGGTGATGCCCTCACTTAGCCCACCAATAGTTCGAGACAATAAACAATTGAAAACAACGATATATACAACATTCAAACACTGACTAGTGACTACTACTGACATAAACGACAAGACATGATAGTTCATAAGAAGTCTTGCTACACCACCAAAACGCACCCATCTACAGCGCTCAGACTCTCGTGATCCAGACGAGAATGACATTCTAAACAGAAGCAACTATTACATAATAAGAGTGACATAGACGAGGATGAACAAATGACAAGGAATATGGATAACAAAAGAAAGAACTACCCATCCAGAACCAGCAGCAAAGACAACAAAGTCATTCAAAGAGATGATCCAACACCATCATAATTTGCAGCCCCGCTTCAGCCGACTAGTGATCCGGAGACACCAGTACTCCACCCTTTCGATGCAACAGCCCAATTACCTATCAACCTGAAGGCTCGAACCACATCACTGCTTGTCGTAATTCAGACATCCAAGGATCAAAGTTAATCCGGATGCCTTTGTCATTCTCACCTTCTTTTGGCTGCATGATGTATCATTGACAATTAGGGGAGTTTGCTCCCGAACTCCTAGGGCTCGCCATGTAGACACAGTTTTCCATAGAAAACAGAGCCTCTCTGCCATCAAGGTCCTTGCCAACGGTGATCTCCTGGTTAATCGGATAATTGAGTCCGTGAAATAGAGAGTGTGAACCAAGGCTGTTTACCCGCCTCCAACTAAAAAAATCCTAAAGGCCCCAACAAGCTGGTATCCTGCTCATAGACGTAACAACCACTATCCGGATACTCACGTATTACACGGTGCTTGTATACAGTGGGGTTTTTGCAATATAACTTTTTTGGATCATGTGTCCGAATGATCATCAGTCTTTTGCTGTCGTCTGATCGAGTGAGGAACCAGTTGTGCTTCCCTGTTTTTGGCAAAGGTGGTGTGATTACAAAGGGCAGTAACTGTAGGGACACTGCATCATATCAAAAAGGACAGGCATTGTTAATGTAAGATCAGCATTGTTCATAGTATGAGTAGGATAATGCAAGAAACAACATTCATATGTCCCTGTTGAAACTGGGAGGAAAATACAGGAAAATGTATACTGGGTTCGAAAATATAGAAGTGCCATGCATGGTTATACTCATGTTATCTCGCAATCGATTCTTCACAGGAAACTACCATGTCATGCATGTTATGTAATCATGTTCTGTCCTCACAAACAAATTCTTCAAGGTAACTAACAGACCATGCATTGTTATATACTCGTGTTCTGTGGGCAAAATTTTTGTGAGGATATTATTCTAGCCATTGATTGCTGGAGGGCGAATATAGGTATGTACACATGGTAAGCATTGCAGGATTTCACTAATTCCAAATATGGAGTTCTCCATATGCACATTTACTTCCCTAATGTATGGTTAGATGAAACCAACAGTGTGGTGCATGTTTCTACATCATGAAAATGAGGAAACTAACATGGCCATTGATACACACTCATATTTAGTAGTAGTATATAGATTACTGTAAAATAAGGATAATATCCATATACTCCTAACTGTTTGATTATTCAGGGTACAAATTGGCTGTAATGACATGGTCACAATCGCATGAATTAACTCATTCCAAATATAGCTGATTTACGGCGTCTCTAATACATTGCCATAGTTCTACTCAAATTCTGCTCAAACAGAGATATGCCAATCATCACAAAAAGTTCAAACAGTGTCATGGCGTCATCATTAACATGAGAGGAAACAACTTACACGCGCCGTCCCAGCAATACGTGGTGCCATCTGCTTTGTCGATCGCGTAGATGATGCCATTGTGTTCAATAGCATCACAAAAGTGTGTGTCAGCTTTGACGATGATCCACTGCGAGCCGAGTTGTCTCTAGCTAAAGAAGGCACCGGCGTAAAGATAGGCGAGTCCGCGGTCGAACAAGGCAATTAGCTTGAAGTCTGCGTAATTCGCATGTCGTGTGGGCACTTGGCAGATTACAATCTTCTGCAAAACAAGGTTCGTCCAACTGACATAGTAATCTAGATGACTTGGACTGCGATGGTAATACTCTATATAATCCAGCGAAGGAAGGATAATCTCATGGGAGGTCTGGAAGTTCACGAGCACCAACTTTTTGCCATCTTCTCTGAAGGCAGCCATCCAGTGGGAGTTCATGCCGACCCAGTACATACCTGCCAAGAAGTTTCGGGCGATGGTGATCGGATCGATGTCGAGGGAAATGATGTACGACGACCCACTACATACCTGCAAAGAAGTTTCGGCTAATGGAGATCGGATTGAAGTCGAGGGGCATCATGCACGCCTCCGTATCATGGTGAGCCAATCTCGCAAGACCAGATAGCAGCAAGCAGGGTATCTTGAAAAGCTTAGGCCTCACTTCGACGATGGCCATGTGCATGTCCCTCGAGCATGCAGCCAGCCGCAGAGCGCTCAACATATCCATACACGAACAACAGAGGTTAAGGATGTCACTGGGGAGATTTCTCCAATTGCGGCTCATATGGATGCTTCGCGGTTCACGTTCGGCCATGGTGGAGTTTGGAAGGGAGCTTGAGTTACGAGGGAGAAGGATGTCGGTGCTGGAGCGGCTAGCGAGGGAATAGTGGTACTGGGGGAGGCGAGTGAGGCGACGGTACATGGGGGCACAGTGAGATGGAGACGGAGAAAGAGATGGAGATGGAGTGGTCCTATGGGAGCGGAGAGGGAGACGAGGCGAGGCGCCAATGTGCTGTACATCGGCGGTGACAGACTGCACTGTGCACAGGGTGAGGCTGACTTTGGTAACCCAAACACACCGCCTGGACTAGTGTCAGGCGCAGGGTGTTGTCACTTCACTGTGAGGACCGGATGGATAGTATTTTGACCATCAAGTGTACCATAGTTGTACTACTACTACTACCAGTAGGTACATGAGTACTCTAGTATTGTATAGCGTAAATAGGTCTCCCGTGCTAGCATGCCTGGTCACTTCATCATTCAGGTATCATCCATATTGCGAGCAGAACCAAATTCTCATGCATGCCCAATCAACGCTCTGTCGCGATGCATGCAGTGGTCGTTCTGGTGCATCAAGGACGGCATGCAGATCGTTCCACACTTGAGAAGAGGAAAAATGGAAAGGTAGAATGCGGCAACAGAGGAAGAGAACGCTGGCTAATGAGGCTGGGAGGAGATCGAGCAGGAAGTTAATGCTCCACGCCTAAAGGTTTTGGGAAAACCTGATGTAACGCCCTCGATGCGGCTATATCTCCCACGTGTCGAAGCACGACTTAGAGGCATAACCGCATTGAAAGCAATGTCACAAGTGAGGTAATATTCACACAACCCATGTAATACATAAGGGAAAGAGATATATAGTTGGCTTACAATCGCCACTTCACACAATACATGAATAAAGCATTACATCACCCGGATACACACAAGGTCCGACTACGGAACCAAAATAAAAGAAGACTACCCCAAATGCTACACAGATCCTCGATCGTCCCGGCTGGGCTCCACTACTGATCAACTAGAATGAAACAACACAAAGGACAAGATCTTCATTGAGCTCCTCCTTGAGCTCGGTTGCGTCATCTGCCCGGTTCAACGGCACCTGCAAGCTGGTTTTGGAAGTATTTGTGAGTCACGGGGACTCAGCAATCTCACACCCTCGTGATCAAGACTATTTAAGCTTATAGGAAGGGTAAAAGGTATGAGGTGGAGCTGCAGCAAGCGACTAGCATATATGGTGGCTAACATACGCAAATGAGAGCGAGAAGAGAAGGCAAAGCACGGTTGATAAAAGTATGATCAAGAAGTGATCCTAGAACAACCTACGTCAAGCATAACTCCAACACCATGTTCACTTCCCGGACCCCGCCGAGAAGAGACCATCACGGTAACACACGCGGTTGATGTATTTTATTTAAGGTCAACTTCAGGTTTTCTACAACCGGAGGTTAACAAATTCCCATCTGCCCATAACCGCGGGCACGGCTTTCGAAAGTTCAAATCCCTGCAGGGGTGTCCCAACTTAGCCCATCACAAGCTCTCACGGTCAACGAAGGATATTCCTTCTAGCGGGAAGACCCGATCAGACTCGGAATCTCGGTTACAAGACATTTTGACAATGGTAAAACAAGTCTAGCAACACCGCCCCAATGTGCAAACAAATCCCGATAGGAGCTGCACATATCTCTTTCTCAGGGCACACTCAGATTGTCTTAGGTACGGTTAGCCCAGCCTAGAGTTGCCCCTGGTGGCCACCGGCAGCTGACAGGTTGGACCAACACTCAGAGGAGCACTGGCCCGGGGGTTTAAAATAATGATGACCCTTGGGCGCGCGACCCCCAAGGGAAAAAAAGGCTAGGTGGCGAATGGTAAAACTAATGTTGGGCATTGCCGGAAGAGTTTTATTCAAGGCAAACTGTCAAGGGGTTCCCATTATTACCTAACCGCGTAAGGAACGCAAAATCCGGGAACATAACACCGATATGACGGAAACTAGGGCGGCAAGAGTGGAACAAAACACCAGTCATAAGGCCGAGCCTTCCACCCTTTACCAAGTATATAGATGCATTAATTAATAAAAGATATTGTGATATCCCAACAAGTAAACATGTTCCAACAAGGAACAACATATCCATGTTCCAACAAGGAACAAACTTCAATCTTCACCTGCAACTAACAACGCTATAAGAGGGGCTGAGCAAAGCGGTAACATAGCCAATCAACGGTTTGCTAGGACAAGATGGGTTAGAGGCTTGGTTCAACAATATGGGAGGCATGATAAGCAAGCGGTAGGTATCGCAGCATAGGCATAGCAAAAGAGCGAGCAACTAGCAAGCAAAGATAGAAGTGATTTCGAGGGTATGGTCATCTTGCCTGAAATCCCGCAAGGAAGAAGAACGAGTCCATGAAGAAGACAAACGGACGTAGACGAACGGGTCCTCACAAATGCAACGTTATCGGAACCAACTCGAAGAAGCAACACCGGAAAGAAACACACAATATAGTAAACAACCATCACATAACATGGCATGATGCGCAAACAAGTATGATGCATGTCTGGTTTAAATATGCATGGCATGGCAAAGTGCACAAACAATACTACAAATTAAGTGGATCTCAATATGCAACGAGTTGCATATTGACGGAACACCACATGACTTATTTAGTTCTCTCTCAGTTATGTATCCAACAATATTAAATGTTGTTAAGCATGTCAAGAGGTGAAACATAAAGGAACTATCTATCTAAACAATTTTAAATGGGGCCGAATATAACAAACAACAAATCCGGTAAATCCCCATATGCCTTAGTAATTTATTGCAACAACAATTTAAAAATTTTAATTGTTGTTATCATGATGCGGATGACATGAACAAGTTTATGCAATTTTTATTAAAACTTGACAAGAGCATTATGAAGCATTTGTCACCGTGGTGGAAAGGAAAAGGGGTGCCACGACAACGATAACAATAATGGTGCAACGGCAATGTTCCGGTTCCGGTACTTAATTGAGATACCGATGCAAAGGGGAAGTGTGCAGATGCGTGCAAAAGATGGTGGGGCGCTCCCGGGTTCCGGGTGTCCCACGAGGTGGCGACAAGGAAACGAGTGACAATTTGGACACGGTGCAAACATGAGCATCCCAAACATCGCAAGCATTCGTTCACGGACGTCGTCTCGGGGTTATACCTTCGAAGCGTGCAATCGGGATGGTTCGGGTTCGTCGAGGGAAGTAGAGGAAGTAGTTGTACAATTGGACCACAACGAGGGTAGTTGTACATGTAGGCGGTAGACGAACTTGACGGTTCCGTTACCCGGTTCTTCGGAGACGGAAGTAGTCGTACACGTTCCGTAGATGTTCATGTCATCGGTGTCGTGGTACTTGGGGTCTTTGGACTCTCCGGTCCCACTCTTGCGACGGCAGTCATTCACGTTTGTTCGGAGAGGTACTAGACGCACCCCGGATCTGTAGTCGTACACGCATGTAGATGAACTTGGCGGGTCCTCGACGTCCTAGTACTTGGCGTTATTTCCGGTTCGGTGATCGTTTTAGGCGTCGGGCGTCAAGGTCTCCGGCCGTAGTGGTACTTGGTGAATCCCGAAATGGTCTTGGCGTCTTCGCGCGTAGGGGTACTTATTCGTTTATTTCACGGTCTTGGCAGATCCACGCGATGGTAGTGGTACTCGCGAAGAGGTACTCGGCGGTCGTCATGTAGATGTTCACGTGTCTTCGGCGACACCAAGATGCATCTTGGCGGTCTCGTCTCGGTCTTCAATCCAAAACAAAGCAAGGCAAAAACTCGGGGCGGTGGTACTTGACTCGGGCAGGGGCAGCGCTGGAGATGACGAGTTGCTGCTGAGCAGGGGAAGTCGACGTGGGGCTGCAGCAGAGGGACTCCGGTGAACTTGCCGGGTCAAGGCGAGGTCGCCGGCAGCAGGGGCTGCAACACGAGCGGCGCCCTCCTGCTGGTCGCGGACGGCGGCGTTGCAGAAGGGGCAGCGGCAGCAGGGCTCGGGATCCCGCGTCCAGATCGAGCGGGGTGAGGGAGCTGCAGTCGGGAGGCTCGGGCGAAGGGCAGAGAGGCGTGACGAAGCGGGGCAAGGGCCGGCGACGAGGCAAGGCGACGAAGGAAGCCTGCGAGGAAGGAAAGGGAGACGAGCACAGGGAGATGGGCGGCTCTGGCCGGTCGTCCGGGTCGCGCAGGACGGTGGGGAGGCGTCGCAGGCCTGCTGATCGGGAGCTCGAGGTGACCGGGTTGGAGAAAGGAGGGCAGGTAGGGAGGACGAGGGGGAGAGGGAAAGAGGTAGCTGCGCTGTGGACCAGGGAGGACGACGACTCCGGGCGCGGGGCCTCGCTCCTCCCCCTGGCGATGCAAGGAAGAAGGAGGGGATCGAGGGCGATGGCTTCTGGCGGCGGCGATGGGAACGAGGAAAAGAGGGAGCGAGGCTGCGAGGGAGATGGGGGAGTCGGGCTAGGTTTAGAGCAGTTAGGTGGGCCGGCTGGATGGGCCTAAGTGGACGGCTAGGCTGGGCCTCTCTTTTCCCTCCCCTACTCTCTTTTAAAAGCAGAAAAGCAAAGAAAGAAAGGGACAGAAAAATAAATGAGTGGACAACAATTTGGGCATGGGGATAATTTTCCCGAACTCACAAAAATGATCTTGATCCAAGAAAAATATAAATGGGCATGTGTACAAAGTTTGGATTGGAACTCGTTTGAATTAAATTCAAATGAGTTCGAAAAAGAAGTGGGCGTTAGAAAGGTCCCAAAATGTTGAGATTTTTGGTAGACCTCCGGAAAAAGATAAAAAATTTATGGGCGAAGTTTGAGGAGCAAACTCGAAGCAGAAAAGACATGTGATTATTTGCAAGTGTGTTCATGGGTGATTCCGAAATTGGAATATTCAATATAGCTCCCTAATATCGGGAGGATATGTTATAAAGAGAATCATCATGTGAATTTCCCTTGGTTTAAATGGATCAAGGATCCATGCCATTTATTTAGTTGAGTTAAAAAATGACATGATGGCATGATGACATGATGCAATGCACATGATGCAATGACGAATGCAATGAACCAAACAAATCACACGACGAAACCCGGAAATCAAGGAAGGCATCTGAAGCTCCGGTCTTGGGGCATTACAACACTCCACCACTACGAGAGGATCTCGTCCCGAGATCTAGAATGGCACCGGAGGGAAAACGGAAGAGAAAGAGAAGAGGTAAAACTAAGTTGCTTCTTTTGACAAACGAATGAGACCAAAAAACCTTGAAAAGGTTAAGCCATTTCGAGAAAAGAATAACGAAGATGAAAAATTTGAAAACACTCGTTAGAAAAGAGGGACAAGGAAGAACAACTTCGGGCAGCACTCCGATTGAAAAGAAAAAGGAATTGAATAAGAACTTGGTAAGGTGAGAAGATGCTTGATGAAATGACAACACACTGCCTCCGGAACTATTTAATGAATGGAGCAAGGGGTAAGAAAGGTCTCAGACAACACTCCAGTTGAAAAGAGATGCAAGGCTTGATAAGGTGAAAAGAACTTGAGCAAAAGGCACACCCCTCCGGTTAAATGGATAGGCATGAAAAGAACATGATCTTTGACAAAACGAGATGATGGGTTGAAAAGAGCAACATGACAATGCCTCCGGAACAAAAGAATAGAAGATAGATAATTGAAATAGGAGAATGGAGAAGAAAAGGCCAACCTCTGCCACAAAAGAGCTTGAAAAGGCATCTTTAGGAGAAGGGTCGAACGTAGTTGTTGGAAAACGAACAACAAAAAGAGTAAGCTTGTAGTGGGCTTATGGAGAACATCTCAAAACTATGAGGTGAAATTCCGCCACTAGCGGACACAATAGATTTGATTGAGAGCTAGAAAAGAATAGAAAGCTTCTTCCACCGAGGTGATAAGGATAAAACTTGGATCATAGGTAATCACCACAAAGAGCAACATTCCCAATGGAAGGCTTTAGGTGAAATATGACCCAAGATAACTCCAATGAAGAGATTGATGGATTGCAAAGGATCTTATGAACGAAATGAAAAAGATGGGTTTAACATATGTCATTCCGGACAACTTGTGAATCGTGAAACACGAAGGGAAATTGTCAAGAGTGACATAACACCATCTCAAAAGATAAGTTAGAAAGAATTGCACTCCGGATTGCAAGATGAAGAAAACTTGAGCTCCTCTGAAAATAATCTTGATGAGTACTTCGAGAAGGAATTTAATCCTTGGTGAACCATCATGTCGAGCCTCCATGAAGAACTCTGGTAACAAAGGAATGAAAAGAAAGAGAAATTGAAAACACAAGGTGAAACCTTGCAATGATTTAGATGGACCTCCATGATAATTAGAGCTTGGAACTCCGGAAAAGAAAGATGAGCTATTGAACCCAAGAATTTGATGAGCCACCAGAATAGGGAATTAATCATTTGGGTGAATCAAGAATAAGAATTATGTTATGCTCATCCTTCACCAATTTAAATTGATGACAAGCAGCGGATTTGGCATACTACTTATTCTCGTAGAAAGGATTAAGATAGATATAGCACAAACTTGAGAAAAGACTTCAACGAACCACCGTTAACATTTGGAAAGCACGAATGAATTGATATGATAACCAAGGAAGAGAACTCTTGAACGAACCACCGTAAGAATTGAAAAATAACGAATAAAAGATAACGAATCACCGGGAAGAATTTGCAAATGAACGAAGATGCTCGAGAGAATCTAGATACATGAGAACGAAGGGATCACAAACTGATTAGAGATCACTTGAACGAAGCACCGGTAAGATTTGGAGAACCATAGCTGAAAGCTGAGAATGAGTAACTTCTGAGATGATGGGCTCCGGAGAAACAAACTGAAAAGAATCTTGAATTGCTCCAGATGGGTGAAGAGAATTCTCACGATCAAAACAATTATGAGAGGATGGCATAAAGCTAGAACCATGAGTGTCTGAGAGAACGGATAAGATATGGAGGAAAACTCTTCTTCGGTCTTCAAATGTTGAGAATGACGACGAGAAACACCACCAAGAATTATTTAGACACTCCGGAAGAATCAAAACGAAGAGGTTGAGCCAACGATGAAAAGAATTCGACAGATCTTGGAGAAAAGCATTTGACTGATGATAAATAATTCTTATGTCAAACTTCAAAAGAAATTTGAGGATAGCTCCGGGAAAATAAGAAGAGTCAGGTAAGATCCTGGGAAAAGACCTGTGGGTTAGGGCCCACTCAAAAGGTACACCGTTGAACGATTACTTGAAAAGAGAGATTGCACCGGTTGAATTAAAAGGCTTAAATGATATAACATCCTCGAAAGAGTTTGAATGAAAGCAGAGTGGTAACATGAATCTTCGAAATATCTTGAGCACTCTGGAACAATTGAATAGCGAGAAGTGAATGATTAAGAATTGCACCGGCATGAGAAAGCATTGACATGAGGAAAGGGTATGATCAACAAAGCTTGACTTGAAACCACCGGACAAGAAAAGAACGAAGAATGATGAACTTGAAGCTCCATTAGAATCTTCATGAGAATCACCGGATAAGAACATTGACGGAAAACATGGAGGGACTTCCCATCAATAAAATGGATACTTGAAGAAGAAATCTGAGTCCTTGAAGAAACAAGGGGTGGGAGGGTGGGAAAACAAAGACAACTTGGGATGGATGAAACAAACACCGTTGAGAAAAATGATAATTGATCTTGCTGATGTTGAAATGATCGGATCCACTTGAAGAGAAAACACGCCGGTTGGAAAAAGAATTGACATGACCATCTCGATGATCGAGAAGGATTGCATTCACATAGGAGTATGAGAACACCGTTTACGAAAAGTATGGAATCAACATATGACTTCGAAGCAACTCGAATACCACAACTCAAAACAAAACAAAGGATTGGCTTGCAGAATAAGCCGGAACAAACATATGATAGATATTTCGTCCGAAGTTTTCGTGGTGGGGCCTACACAAGCTCGATCGTACAGCACCATCATGTATAAGGCAGTGCACATGACATACAAAGCGTCCCCGAGTCAGCATAGCCAAGGACTCTTTAAGACACAACGAGACCACTGTAAAACCAACCGTGAATAGGCGGACCACTAGATGTAGAACCCCAATTTCATATCATACATCTGTCGGAAAGATATCCTAAGAGCTACTTGAATTCCCACTTATAAACTCCCGAAATTTTCCGGTTATGCAATTAGGTGTTGGGGATACAGGGGAAGCATAATATCTCACCCAAAACTAGCAAATCCTACATCCATTTGTATCCATCCTTCAACACGTAACCAAGAAACCTTCGGAAATCATCTACCTCAACCTTCGAAAAGCATCCGTTATACGAGTTATGGCAATACTCCCGAACTCCCGCCCCAGTACTAGGTGGCGTCGAGGTTATCTCACCAACAACTGCATAAAAGAGATTTTCAATGTCGGCGAAACTAAACTCAGGTATTCCAGAACTGCAACGATAAAATTGTGACGACAACACCTCGGAGCTCAACTCCCCGGGACACTGCCACAACCCCTAAATGACAGGAGGCACCAAGAACAATGTTCTCGTCACAAATCGATCGGAACGATTCCAAGATACCCGCGTGATCCTAAAATGTTTTAGTGAAATTTGAGAAGAGAAGAGTCAAAACTCTACGTCAGGATGTCTTACCAGAGCGATGAAGGGACTAAGGAGTAAAAAGAAGTCCTAACTCTCCGATATATATAATCCTAAATGACTCAAAACATTTTTTCTAGACTCAACAAAGGCAGCTAATTCGATCAAGCAGTGGGGGCTCCTAAGGTCGGGGAAGGCTCTGATTACCAACTTGTAATGCCATCGATGCGGCTATATCTCCCACATGTCGAAGCACGACTTAGAGGCATAACCGCATTGAAAGCAATGTCGCAAGTGAGGTAATCTTCACACAACCCATTTAATACATAAGGGAAAGAGATACATAGTTGGCTTACAATCGCCACTTCACACAATACATGAATAAAGCATTACATCATCCAGATACACACAAGGTCTGACTACGGAACCAAAATAAAGGAAGACTACCCCAAATGCTACACAGATCCCCGATCGTCCCGACTGGGCTCCACTACTGATCAACTAGAACGAAACAACACAAAGGACAAGATCTTCATTGAGCTCCTCCTTGAGCTCGGTTGCGTCTGCCCGGTTCAATGGCACCTGCAAGCTGGTTTTGGAAGTATCTGTGAGTCACGGGGACTCAGCAATCTCACACCCTCGCGATCAAGACTATTTAAGCTTATAGGAAGGGTAAAAGGTATGAGGTGGAGCTGCAGCAAGCGACTAGCATATATGGTGGCTAACATACGCAAATGAGAGCCAGAAGAGAAGGCAAAGCACGGTCGATAAAAGTATGATCAAGAAGTGATCCTAGAACAACCTACGTCAAGCATAACTCCAACACCGTGTTCACTTCCCGGACCCCGCCGAGAAGAGACCATCACGGTAACACACGCGGTTGATGTATTTCAATTAAGGTCAACTTCAGGTTTTCTACAACCGGACGTTAACAAATTCCCATCTGCCCATAACCGCGGGCATGGCTTTTGAAAGTTCAAATCCCTGCAGGGGTGTCCCAACTTAGCCCATCACAAGCTCTCACGGTCAACGAAGGATATTCCTTCTAGCGGGAAGACCCAATCAGACTCGGAATCCCGGTTACAAGACATTTCGACAATGGTAAAACAAGTCTAGCAACACCGCCCGAATGTGCCGACAAATCCCGATAGGAGCTGCACATATCTCTTTCTCAGGGCACACTCAGATTGTCTTAGGTACAGGTAGGCCAGCCCAGAGTTGCCCCTGGTGGCCACCGGCAGCTGACAGGTTGGACCAACACTCAGAGGAGCACTGGCCCGGGGGTTTAAAATAATGATGACCCTTGGGCGCGCGACCCCCAAGAGAAAAGAAAAGTCTAGGTGGCGAATGGTAAAACCAATGTTGGGCATTGCTGGAAGAGTTTTATTCAAGGCGAACTGTCAAGGGGTTCCCATTATTACCCAACCGTGTAAGGAACGCAAAATCCGGGAACATAACACCGATATGACGGAAACTAGGGCGGCAAGAGTGGAACAAAACACCAGGCATAAGGCCGAGACTTCCACCCTTTACCAAGTAGATAGATGCATTAATTAAATAAAAGATATTGTGATATCCCAACAAGTAAACATGTTCCAACAAGGAACCACATCTCCATGTTCCAACAAGGAACAAACTTCAATCTTCACCTACAACTAACAACGCTATAAGAGGGGCTGAGCAAAGCGGTAACATAGCCAATCAACGGTTTGCTAGGACAAGGTGGATTAGAAGCTTGGTTCAACAATATGGGAGGCATGATAAGCAAGTGGTAGGTATCGCAGCATAGGCATAGCAAAAGAGCGAGCAGCTAGCAAGCAAAGATAGAAGTGATTTCGAGGGTATGGTCATCTTGCCTGAAATCCCGCAAGGAAGAAGAACGAGTCCATGAAGAAGACAAACGGACGTAGAAGAACGGGTCCTCACAAACGCACGTTATCGGAACCAACCCGAAGAAGCAACACCGGAAAGAAACACACAACATAGTAAGCAACCATCACATAACATGTCATGATGCGCAAACAAGTATGATGCATGTCTGGTTTAAATATGCATGGCATGGCAAAGTGCACAAACAATACTACAAATTAAGTGGATCTCAATATGCAATGAGTTGCGTATTGACGGAACACCACATGACTTATTTAGTTCTCTCTCAGTTATGTACCCAACAATATTAAATGTTGTTAAGCATGTCAAGAGGTGAAACATAAAGGAACTATCTATCTAAACAATTTTAAATGGGGCCAGATATAACAAACAACAAATCCGGTAAATCCCCATATGCCTTAGTAATTTATTGCAACAACAATTTAAACATTTTAATTGTTGTTATCATGATGCGGATGATATGAACAAGTTTATGCAATTTTTATTAAAACTTGACAAGAGCATTATGAAGCATTTGTCACCGTGGTGGAAAGGAACAGGGGTGTCACGACAACGATAACAATAACGGTGCCACGGCAATGTTTCGGTTCCGGTACTTGATTGAGATACCGATGCAAAGGGGAAGTGTGTGGATGCGTGCAAAAGATGGTGGGGCGCTCTCGGGTTCTGGGTGTCCCACGAGGTGGCGACAAGGAAACGAGCGACAATTTGGACACGGTGCAAACATGAGCATCCCAAACATCGCAAGCATTCGTTCACGGACGTCGTCTCGGGGTTATACCTTCGAAGCGTGCAATCGGGATGGTTCGGGTTCGTCAAGGGAAGTAGAGGAAGTAGTTGTACAATTGGACCACGACGAGGGTAGTTGTACATGTAGGCGGTAGACGAACTTGACGGTTCCGTTACCCGGTTCTTCGGAGATGGAAGTAGTCATACACGTTCCGTAGATGTTCATGTCATCGGTGTCATGGTACTTGGGGTCTTTGGACTCTCCGGTCCCGTTCATGCGACGACAGTCATTCACGTTTGTTCGGAGAGGTACTAGACGCACCCCAGATCTGTAGTCGTACACGCATGTAGATGAACTTGGCGGGTCCTCGACGTCCTAGTACTTGGCGTTATTTCCGTTTCGGTGATCGTTTTAGGCGTCGGGCGTCGAGGTCTCCGGCCGTAGTGGTACTTGGTGAATCCCGAAATGGTCTTGGCGTCTTCGCGCGTAGGGGTACTTGTTCGTTTATTTCACGGTCTTGGCAGATCCACGCGATGGTAGTGGTACTCGCGAAGAGGTACTCGGCGGTCATCATGTAGATGTTCACGTGTCTTCGGCGACACCAAGATGCATCTTGGCGGTCTCGTCTCGGTCTTCAATCCAAAACAAAGCAAGGCAAAAACTCGAGGCGGTGGTACTTGACTCGGGCAGGGGCAGCGCTGGAGATGACGAGTTGCTGCTGAGCAGGGGAAGTCGACGTGGGGCTGCAGCAGAGGGACTCCGGTGAACTTGCCGGGTCAAGGCGAGGTCGCCGGCAGCAGGGGCTGCAACACGAGCGGCGCCCTCCTGCTGGTCGCGGACGGCGGCGTTGCAGAAGGGGCAGCGGCAGCAGGGCTCAGGATCCCGCGTCCAGATCGAGCGGGGTGAGGGAGCTGCAGTCGGGAGGCTCGGGCGAAGGGCAGAGAGGCGTGACGAAGCGGGGCAAGGGCCGGCGACGAGGCAAGGCGACGAAGGAAGCCTGCGAGGAAGGAAAGGGAGACGAGCACAGGGAGATGGGCGGCTCTGGCCGGTCGTCCGGGTCGCGCAGGACGGTGGGGAGGCGTCGCAGGCCTGCTGATCGGGAGCTCGAGGTGACCGGGTTGGAGAAAGGAGGGCAGGTAGGGAGGACGAGGGGGAGAGGGAAAGAGGTAGCTGTGTTGTGGACCAGGGAGGACGACGACTGTGGGCGCGGGGCCTCGCTCCTCCCCCTGGCGATGCAAGGAAGAAGGAGGGGATCGAGGGCGATGGCTTTTGGCGGCGGCGATGGGAACGAGGAAAAGAGGAAGTGAGGCTGCGAGGGAGATGGGGGAGTCAGGCTAGGTTTAGAGCAGTTAGGTGGGCCGGCTGGATGGGCCTAAGTGGCCCGCTAGGCTGGGCCTCTCTTTTCCCTCCCCTACTCTCTTTTAAAAGCAGAAAAGCAAAGAAAGAAAGGGACAGAAAAATAAATGAGTGGACAACAATTTGGGCATGGGGATAATTTTCCTGAATTCACAAAAATGATCTTGATCCAAGAAAAATAAAAATGGGCATGTGTACAAAGTTTGGATTGGAACTCGTTTGAATTAAATTCAAGTGAGTTCGAAAAAGAAGTGGGCGTTAGAAAGGTCCCCAAATGTTGAGATTTTTGGTAGACCTCCGGAAAAAGATAAAAGAATTTATGGGTGAAGTTTCAGGAGCAAACTCGAAGCAGAAAAGACATGTGATTATTTGCAAGTGTGTTCATGGGTGATTCCGAAATTGGAATATTCAATATAGCTCCCTAATATCGGGAGGATATGTTATAAAGAGAATCATCATGTGAATTTCCCTCGGTTTAAATGGATCAAGGATCCATGCCATTTATTTAGTTGAGTTAAAAAAATGACATGATGGCATGATGGCATGATGCAATGCACATGATGCAATGACGAATGCAATGAACCAAAAAAATCACACGACGAAACCCGGAAATCAAAGAAGGCATCTGAAGCTCCGGTCTTGGGGCGTTACACCTGATTTTCATAAGGTGACTTATACTCACCTAAACGGAGGGAGTATTCCTTAACCAGAGAATGTTGTGTCTCCCACTCACGGCATCAAAAAAAACTACGACACATTTTTTTATCTGTTTGCATAGGTCCCAGGATGGGCATGTACACGAACAGGTATGACTCATCAGTCTACCCGCATAGCCTTTTTGTTTAGTCTACCTAGTCGTCTAATCAACTGCCAACATGCCACTTCTCCCATTTACTTCTCCATCGGGAACCGATTCTCCTCAGCTTCTTCACCTCCCCTTCGTCTTTATTTGCATCCAAACCCCACTGCATTCACATTGTTTTAACCTCTTTAAATAATCATCTACTACTTTAGTTAGACTAGCCATCTAATCCTAATTCTCCAAACCATAGCCCTCCATTCTAGCGGTTCCAAATGGCGATAGAGGTCGAGATGTAGGTTCTTAGCGTCCAACATGTCCTCGTGGAAGGCTCGATGCGCATAGTTGCCACCGTCACCATCCACCCAAGGGTTGTTCGGCAGTGGATCAACAATGTATCCAACTCCCTCAAAAAGGTAGAGACGAGGGTCATTGGTCTCGATGCAGAGTACACGGAGCGTGCCCCTGGGAAGATCCACCGCGCCGCCGTCCTTCAGCTGTGCTTCGAAGATGATGTTTTGGTGTACCACATCATACACTCGCCCTCCATACCAGGTGAGCTTCACAATTTCATGTCTCAGGAGGACATATACTTCTGCGGGGCAGCCATCGAAGGGGACAAACAGAAGCTGGAGCCGTACAAGCTTGATTTGAATAGCATCGCTGACCTACAAACTAGAATCAAAATTCCTGTAGAAGTTTGTGATAAACAGACACCATCCCTATTCGACGTAGAAAATTTTGTGCTCGGTACAAATCTTCAGAAGGGTGACGAGACGGTGGCATTAAGGTCGTCTGGATGGGAGAATTATCCCTTGACGTACGAGCAGATAAAATATGCTGCCCTCGATGCCCGTGTGAGTTTCGAAATAGCTGCAAGGTCCAAAGATCTTGTTGCGAAGCCGTCTCCCACAGAGAATGAGAGCAAGAAGAAGAAGAAGAAGAAGATGAAGAACAAGAACAAGAACAAGAAGAAGAAGAAGAAGAAGAAGAAGAAGAAAAGGCTACACCAGCAGGAGGGCATTATGGATGGATGAACTATTTCCTCTCTTGTAAAAAAAATTATTCCCTCTCGGTGTATATTGATATAGATGGACTATTTCGATGGTGTGCATGTCTTTGGAACAGAGTAGTAGCGTGGGTCCGCTTGACTATAAGGAACTATTTATCCGCATATATATATCTTTCTATGCTACTCCTTCCAGTGATCGGTATGCAGTGCATGTGTCCGTAGACATGACAGCTTGTCCATGGAAGTTCAACTACGGCGACCATCCCGTTTCATCTCGCGATACCCACAACGCATCTCCAACCCATGGCACCACGCCCCCCGACGTGCGCCTCACCCCTCTCGGCCGCACCGCCCCTCTGCCTTTGTGTGCATGACATGTGGGCCACCTAAAATGTGGCGAGCATCAAGTTTCTACCACAGCCACCCGCGATTCCCATGATGCCACTCGAACCCATGAAACCACACATCCCCCGACCTACGGCTCACCCCTCTTGGCCCCACTGCCCCTCTGCCTACGGGAGCATTACATGTGGACCAGTCACCTATCGGGTCCACATGTTATTGACTCAAAGGTAGGTGTAGTAAGGCGCTGAAGCTCAGTCTCGACGGCCCTGAGAGGGAAATGTAACTCCTGCGCCAGGGCTTGTTGTGCTCCCGCAGCACAAACTCGTGCCAAACTCGAGATTTGTTTCTTTACTATACATGCACGCAATGATTTAATGGACATTGTAATCTCAACATGTGATGGGGAGATCTAAATTTGAATTTGAAACTTATAAAATGAAAAGATTCAAAACAAATAAACTGGGAGAGAGGGAGCATATCGTAGGATGTGTCCCATACAAAATAAGTCCCCTGGTTTGTCACCACGCAGATGCGGTTAGAAAGGAGCACAGCGTCTTCCTACTCGTACGGCAACAAACCGGCCGCAGACAGCATGGTCCGCCTTTAACCGCCATGTGCAAGGTTTGTGCTATCTTATTCAATCTCACCGTGGTTCCATCGTACCAATTCATGCGGTGGCCCGTTGCATGGCTGATCCCAATGTTGGACAAAGGTTCTAAGGGAACGGTTTCACCATTATAAATGTTGTGCAAATTGATGTTGGTACCCTCCCGTACATATCCAAGCCAATCTCCACTCGCACCGAGCCTAACCTGTGAAACAGTGGGCAGGGGGAGAATTAGGAAATGGATACGGAAGTAGTCTTTAGAATGCATTTACTATGTGATCAAACTCATCTTACCTGCTCATCAGAGGAAATCCGAGTGCCCCTCAACGTCGACATCTCAAGGGGCGTCAACTTGCAACTACGGCCACGCCGCGCTGGAGAGAACCCCAAGGAAACATCCTCGTGCATTCCATGGAACATCAAGATGCATTTGTATGAGTAGTTTATCTTGTGAGAGAAAAGGATGAACAAGGGAAGGCCTCTAGAGATAGAGATGGACACTACTACTACCAATGTGCTGGCCCGTGCGTTGCAATGGATCCAAAGTAGTAGAATAATACTTGTTCACGTGCTTGAAATATAAACACTCTAGTTTTGATATACATGTGTCAGCAGACATGACAACTTGTCCATGGAAGTTGAACCATGACGACCATCACGTTTCTTGTTTCTACCACTAAGCCACTAAAGTTCGGTCTCGTGGGCCCCGAGAGGGAAATGTAACTCCTGCGGCAGGCCTTGTGGTGCTCCCGCAGTACGAGCTCGTGCCAAAACTGGAATTTGTTTCTTACTACTACCAACTAGTACTAGTAAGGTACACGTGCATTGAACGCATGAGATTCTGGTGGTTTGTGCATTATGCTTCTACATGTGGAGCTTTCTGGATTCTAACATGTGGCAAAATCTGGTGGAATGTAAGGTTAGGCAAGTTTGATTAACTTAGGCGAGTGTTTGATTCAAGCCACACCTTAGGCAAGCCACACTAAGGCCCCACATGACATACACACAAAAAATGTGGCAAGATTCCCTTAGGCTTGCCAACTTGTTTCTCTCGTTTTGAAGAACTAATTACTTTGCCTAAGCTTAGTTGTGGCAAAGTTAGGGTCTGTTTGATTCAAAGGATTTTCATAGGATCTTTAAAGGATTAGAATCCTTATGAATTTTTCCTACGTTGGTCATTTGATTCGTTGGATTGAATCATGTAGAATATTTTCCTAAGGATTCATTTGTACTATGTTTCACAGGAATTCTAACATGCACTCCAACCTCTTGAAAGAAATCCTTTGTTTCTCATGTGACACAATCAAACAAACTCAAATCCTATAGGGATCCAATGAACATGCCATTCCAATCCTACTTTTTTCCTATTCCTGTGTTTCTGCAACCCTATGAATCAAAGAGGCCCTTAGTCATGAATTAAGTTCAACCATGAAGTCTTCTAGATTATACATGTGGCAGAATCTGGTGGATGATATCCAACGGCAAGTAGTGCTCGGATTTGCCATATTTGTACCATCGGATTGGCTTCATCCAACGACCAACTTTCAAAGTTTTTCACACACTATATAGAGGGTATAGATATAGATGTGCCGGTCCGTTGCAATGGCTCCAAAGTATATATATCTATTTAGTGGAGTGCACTCTAAACACATTATTTATTTATTTTTCTCTAACCTTCTGTAGCCATGCAACCAAGCCACATAAGCTTCATGGGTTCCCCCCACATCATATTATTCATACTACGTTGATTGAAAAATAGATAAATCACCCAAAACAAGATCTTCCCGTTTTTTGTTCCTACGATGTTGTGCTGTGCACGTGCCTACTAGTTGTATAGTGGTAGTACTAGTAATATAGTATTAGGAGTAAAAACTTGGTACTAGTAGGAGTAGTACTAGTACGGAATGCCCCTACTCTATCAACGAGCCCCGTTTGACACCAAATTTCTTGGCTTCCATGCTACAGCTAGATCTTCCCCTCGTTTCTTTTTTCCAACCCGGCGGCGGGCGGGGTGTCGGTTTGATCAACGGCTGTCCCACATGAAAGTGAAAATGCTAGGCAACACGCCATCCCTCAGCCATGTGTCGTGCCAGACGGGCCGTGTTGTACTCCCGATTCCCGGGCGTGTGGGGGTGCGACGCGAACGCGGCAGGCCTTTTCCTTTTACTAGCAATGTGCTCGTGCGTTGCGACGGATCCAAAGTAGTAGAATAGTAGTATTTGTTCACAAATTTGAAAGAAATCACTATTGTTTTGATATACTCCTAATATATTACTCCCTCCGTACCTAAATATTTGTCTTTTTGGAGATTTCAAATGGACTATCACATACGGATTATATAGACATATTCTAGTGTTTCTAGCAAGATGCCCGCGCGTTGCACGAAGTTGATGGAAAAGGTAAGCACAACTTATAAATTGACGGATGGAGTACTAGTTACAATGATGCATATAATTAAGCAAAGGGATCGCACATGTCAGTATTGACTGGAATGAGAATGCAACAACACAGAATTAAGGCCACGATGATGCGATCGTAGTGGTGGTTACAGAAGGAAAGAAGAAAGATGGATCCACGAATGTACGACCTCCTCCTCCTCAACTTAGTGCGCCGGGCCACCGACCGGAGGCTAAGGAGCGGCGGCTTTTGTGGCGAGGTCGAGGTGCTTCTCAGCAAAGGCATCCAAGGCTTCCAGCCGGTTGAGGAAGGCCAACGTCGTAGCGTCCTCACTGGCCTTGTAGATACCTATGTACACAATTTCCTCGTACATGTGGATCTGTAGGTCGATGAATTCTTGCAGGGCGTGGCGCCTCACAGCGAGCGTGACCTCCAGGTGGACATTCTTCGTGGCGTCGGCAGGCAGTCGCAGGGCCACCAGTGCTTGAAAGAGGTTCCGGCCATGGAGGCCGATTAGGGTGGCAGGCAATGAGGAGCCCGGACGCGCGGGCTGGAGGAGTACGGCGATGTCGTCCGCGAGCTTCTTGAGGACGGTGAACTTGTTGTTGGTGGCAACGATTATCTGGTCCAACTGAGAGTCGTAGTTGGCGTCAAAGGCGGCCATCCACCAGCCGGTCTCCAACACCGTCTAGAGACGATCCTCGGTGCCATGCCGCAGGCCGGCGTCGTGGACCATCTGGCGCCGCCGCTGGCCGCTCACGATCATCGCCACCATGGGTCTGGAGTGAGCTCTTTTGTTCTTAGTGTAGGTGCTTAGGCAAATGTTTATGTGGTAGATGCATTGGAATGGAGGGGCGCCTTTATATGAGGGCAATGAGGGCAAACTGCGTTGCATTCACATCGTGCAGCCTCTTTTCCCGGACCTCCTCCCATTACTTCCCTCATGCATTAATTGAAGAAGGATGCATTGGCCGTTCAACATATCGAGAACCGCTACTCCCTCCCTCGTCTGCATTAAAACCGTATTGGGAACTGCGCCGCCCGCTGTCAAATCGAATACTCCCTCCGTCTAGGTGAGTATTAAGTCATCTTACGAAAACCAAATAGTAAACACATAGGCGTGGTGCATTAACTCTCACGATGTTTCTTATTTTTTCACATAAATAGAGGAATCAACCAAGAAGAGATGTGGGGCTTGTATGCTTTTAATGACTTGAGACTATCAAACATGACATGCAGTGGTCAGTTCGTTGCACAAGAACAAATACAACCCACGTCAGCACACACGCATCTTATATAGCATCACATCCAATGGCTATAAAAGATGAATGAGACCAAATTATATCTCATCTAGATGAGTTCTAGCAAAACTGTATTAATAATACTTAGTACTCCTGCGCCATGTATCATATATTAGTATTATGTAGTACTTTATTTATTTATGAGGTATCCAGATGGCACTGCACCGCCAAGAAAAAAGGGTAACATCAAAATTATGGACTACTTTTTTGAGTATGTTGGTAAGGTCCGGTCATAGTCACTTGTTGAAATCTCTACCTCTCTACCTACTAATAAACCAGCGATTGCTTCTGGTCGTACGTCATGCACTTTTCGCATAAAAGACCCTACGGTTTTGCCTATTCAACCCGCAATCCCTGATGAATTTGAAAAAAAAATAAGGTTCGACATTTTTTAGATCGAGCGGCGGCGCTCCCGTCGGTGGAAGGGCTGCGGGAGGTGCGGAGCGGTGAAGATCGGCGAGGCGATCCAGCACAACAGTGTGTAGTGGAGGCCCGAGGCGGTGGCGGTCCATGGCCATGGTGACTCGGTCTTCTCGGAGGAAGAGAAGAGGGAGGGAGACGAGGTGGGATGGAGAGAAGAGAAGGGAAAATAGGGACTGCGCGACTACCTACTGCTGGTCCAGCGGCAGCTCCGGTACTCCCTCCCTCAGGTCAGTTTTCTCTCACAATTACTTCCCACCAGATCGAGATTGACACAGGCGATAGAGATTCGGCGTTGGACGTGTGTGGCGGCGTGGTAGGAGCACGGGGAGGGGCGCCGTGTTGGTGGAGGCGACCAACAAAATAGATAAGCACTGGGAGGCTGCCGATGCCATGGACGAGCGATGGGGAGAGCCGTCGTGGTGGACGAGAACGACCACCACGGATCCCTCGCCCCAAGTCATGATCCAGTTGCGGTCGTTCTTCAAAATCTATCTGCTCCATCACATCCGGAACCTCACATGTGACAGCCTCCCGTCTAGCACCGTGATGCCGTTTTGGTCACCATCACTATGCCACGGTCCTTCATAGTGCGATGTTTGCTTAGCACTAATAGGTAGAAGAATCATAAATGAAGTGCACCTACCATATTATTGGCTCTTCTCTGATCTGTAAGTCATATTAGTGATTCAGTGTTGGGTAGATTCTTTTTATTGGCCATGTTGTGATGAGAACATGGTGTGGCTGACTGCTTCATAATCCTGCTACTGATACATGTATGCTGCTGATTGGTCCTGATATACACTGCCAATTGCTGCTAATAGTAATATTGCTACTCAATTTGATAGGTAAAGTGGTAATAGACGGTGAGATTGTATAGTGCACATATGCCAATCAGCCAATTGTCCTTTCTGTGATGAATTAGAGAATATTGCTCATATGTTAATCAGCTCCTCCTCCCTAGCCTTGTTGTAGTCTGAACTTTAAAGTTTTCATCCACTCAATGTTGATTCAGTCTAAGATCTCTGGGAAGAAATTATTTCAACAATATTCACTCTATTGTGCTTACTGCGGTCATGTGGAATATATGGAAGCGAAGGAACTCCAAGCTCTTCTGGGATGTTTATGAGGAATTGCACATTACTTCTAGCAAGATTGTTGATGATCTTATATATTTTGGTCCAACGGGTATTCAAATGAAATTAATGAAGGGCTCTTATGGATTGGAGCACTATGTTGTATCAACTATTTGTGAGATTGTAATTTTCCCTTCATTTACTTTTCTATTAATCCCACCGTATAGTTTGCCTTTGTATAGTTCTGAGTTTTATAAAGTGGTCCAGGCCGGCGTAAGCGTGCTGTAGTCCTCGGGAAAAAAGGCGGCGAGTGATGCGTCGCCCTCTCTATACTGAATATTATGTTCTTCTGTACTACTCGAAGAAGGTAAATAGTCTTTTATGTTATTCATTTTTCTTTTGAATGCAATCGATTAGTTAAAACATCAAACATGTCATTCTTTCTAGATTTTTGATGTGTTATTTTTTCAGCATAACACATTGGGCTTTCTATAGATTTCATGCTTTATGCAAATTAGCTGACCTAGGAATTTTTTGTGAAGTGATGCGAGCATGAAGAAGGCCTTAGAAAAGGTGCATCTTGTTGATGAGGTAAAGGAGGAGGAGGAGGTTGTGGTGGTTGGGGATGTCACGCCGAAGGCTGATGCTGGCCGAGATGAATGAGATGTTGGCCAAGAAGAGGCATATTTAACAGTGGTGGTTGATCCACTGTGCGCCAAAAAATTAGCAAATCCATCAGCAAACGGGATTATGCGGTTTGAGTCTACGGTACACTTATTTGCAACCTTCTTTTTTTCTGCTGCTGTTTGGGGATTTTTTTCTGATGAAATTCAATTACCTACGACCAAGCTATGGCACTCATTCCCTGCTACAGTGATGGCTACATATTCTTGATAACATCGTTGTGCATCACCGTAAAGATTTCTCGGCCTTTTGCATGCTCATTTGGTGGCAGATTTGGAAGGAGAGAAACAGTAGGGTTTTCAATGGCAAGGCAAGCGACTGCATCGGAACCTGCAACCTCATAATCGACGAGCTGCAAACTTGGCTGCGAACCGGAATTAACCGCTCAAGGGCTACCTGTATAAACTCAAGCCAAGCAAATTCCATGCAACAATTGACATACTTTCCTTGCCAAGTGTGGTTTTTTTACCTCCTAATAGATTGGGTCTACTCTCTTGAGAAATCTGTGAATGAGCTTCTATAGTTGATAGTGCACACAAAGTAACTAGTTCCAATTACGAGCAAGAATGTCAGACCCATTTAAAGGTAATTGGATTTGTGAAGTAGTAATAACTGGATTTGCTAGGGTGGTACTATATAATTATTTGTAATGCAGGTTGTTGGTAATTTAGCAGATGTTGCGATAGTTGTGGTGATAATCGCCTTCCATTCGAGATTTTGATGAAAAATAAGAAACCGTAACCATAACCACATATCTTGTAGGATTAAGAAAATATACATTATTATTTTTCCTAATTGCGTAAGTGTAAAGACAAGAAAGTATTGATAGTTGAACCAATGAGCACATCACCAGTTCAGAGTGTATTCATTTCTTTATCTAATATATGGATGTTTAATGGCTGTTATAAATAATAGGAATGACACGTTCCAACATGCCGCAGTAGAGATTTGTCAGGACTTAAAATGAAAATGTGTCCGAATTCATATGTTTGTGTTATTTTGTGATAGAAGCATTGTAGAGGTTGCAATTGATCAAACTTTTTTGTGTTCTCTTTCCTATCCAACAACAGCCCTTCCACTCGAGAGCAGTACTCATCTAAAGGAGATGGCACCGGAAGACATGAGTGCTGTTTTATGACTTCTACAATCTATGATTCAGATAACAACATGTAGCAACGCCATTTCTCAACTAATTTTGTAGGTATCTTGTGTTTACTACAGGATATTGAAGTTCTCTCCAGGAGTCATATTTTCATTTTGCCTTGCCTATTCCAGGAAGAGTGCCTATTGAGATTCAGCATGATAGTTCAAATAGAGGGAATTGGGTAGTGAGCTAGGTGCGTCCAATATATTTTTTCTCCCACTGCAATGTGTTGGTTGAGAATTTTTGCATGCAATATCAATTTAGGTTGGTTTGCTTGCTGCTCCTACAATTGTTAGTCTAGCTTGGTTTGCTTGCTGCTTCTATTACTTCAGGTTTATTGATATTTCTATTTTTTCATGTTCTACTTCTAAATTTCAGAATCATACCCCATGTCATGAGGTCAAGTCATGATACACTCAAATCATCCATCTTTTTTCTCATCGTCGTTGTCACAGTTTCTCAACTCGGCCAACTATGATTCATAGATTGCTATAAAAAAACTAAGGTTCATAGATTTCAGGTTTTTCTCCTGTTGCAACGCATGGGCATTTGTGCTAGTCTCTAAAAAGACAAATACTCCCTCCGTCCGGAAATACTTGTCATCAAAATGGATAAAAGGAAATGTATCTAGACGTATTTTAGTTTTAGATACATCTATTTTTATCCATTTTGATGACAAGTATTTTCGGACGGAGGGAGTAGAAAATAGAGTTGGTGATGATGGTGTGCGTGCCATCCTGCAATATAGGCCGCCGGATTTATATCTAACGAATAGGAAAGAAACTATGGCAATTTTGCAAAAATATACCCACACGTCTCTCCACATTCGCAAATAAGGCCTTCCCTCGTTCAACCTTTTCTCTCACAAGATAAACTAATCATACAAATGCATCTTGATGTTCCGTGCAACGCACGGGCAGCTAGCTTATTTCTTTTAAAATAGTTGTTGCGATAATTGGGTTGAAGTGATATATTTTATGTCTGCCCCGAATGATTTCACATTCACTAGTAGTAACAAAGAAAATGTTGCATTGTTAATTAACAGAAAACAGGGTGAAAACTATCACATGAGGCCGGTAAAAACAAGGCACACTGGGTTCAGCGTCATCGTCACTACAGCTGTGCGCGCGCGAGAAGTCTACATATCGAGGGGGCTACCGAGCGAGGCACCGAGACACAATGTTTGAGAGAGAAACCAATTGATAGATTATGATCAGATCAAGTTGTCACCCTTCTGCTGTCATTGTTGGGGGGAGGGAGAGAAAGACGTATCGAGAGTGTGCGTGGTAGGCACAGAGGCACAACTAGTGAGTGTGTGTGTGTGTTTGAAAGAGGAGTAGATAGATTATTATCAAGATCGATGTGCCACCCTACTAGCTCCTTCGGTGCCGGGTAGTGTGTGTGTGTGAGTATGTTTGAGAGAGAAGCCAGTCGATAGATTAGTATCAAGATCGAGGTGTCACCCTACTCCTTCGGTGTTGGGAAGTGTGGGTGTGTGGGGAGGGAGGCAGTGACACTCACATATCTCTACTCTTATAAAAAACAGAGTTGGTGATGATGGTGTTCCTGCCATCCTGCAATATAGGCCATCTAGTTTATATCCAACGGACAGGAAGGAAACTATGGCAATTTTGCCAAAAGATACCCACACCCCTCTCCGCATTTGCAAACAAGGCATTCTCTCGTTCATCCTTTTCTCTCACAAGATAAACTTCTCATACAAATGCATCTTGATGTTCCGTGCAACGCATGTGCATCTTGCTAGTAGGGAGAAGAAGTTTGTGTGACACATATATAGCTATATTAAGGGATAGGTAGATAGCATATGTGTGAGAGACATTAGTGGCTGTGGGTGGGCGGAATTAAAGGGGTGGGCGTGTTACACATAGAGAGCTTGTGTGTTTCTATGTGAGAGACTTGTAGGACGGGATAGAAAGACGAATTTAACCCTGACGGAGGGAGAGAAATACACGAAGTGCGCGTGTGTGATTCCGATGCCCACAGGGAAATGAGATATGTATGTGTGTGAGAGAGATTGCACAATTCATTCACGTATCACTATCTAGCGATCGTGGACGTGCATCGCTTGAACATAAGTCAATATCTACTTTGTATCGTGGCCAAAGGTACAATATCGATTCGACGCTATAAAGATTGGACACTCACATATCACATTTTTTCTATTTAAATAAGCCTTTTTAGTTGTGCATGCCAAAGTTACAGTGATGTTTCTTCAAACAACCAATGTAGCTATCATGAACATGCACCATTGTTACTCTTGCATTCAAATTCATTATTCTTGGATGATTTAAGTTTCTATTTTGAAGTAATATATGTAATATTCATATATGAATTCAATGGGTACGCAATTTATGAAATGGAGGCTATGTAATCATATGAGGCAACACTTTTAAGTAGCTGACTACAATATCCATTTCTTTTTGTGCACCTCTACACTAACATGTCAATGCATTATGTTTAAAGTAAATAACCAATGGCACTAAATTATCTATTTACACGAGAAATACATAGGCTGAGCGTTTGATCCCTTTTTGTGAATGCGCCACTACACCCGTACGATTGGCCGCGCCTGTGTGAACGTCCAAGTTATCGGCACATCATCCTGAGTTATTGTCTTTTTTCTGGGGTGGACTTCACACCATTTATTAACTGCTGACGCGTGCCCCGTGTACACAGTCTAGCATGACCTTCCCGCTAGCACGGTCCAAAATTAGTTGAAACTGGATACGAACGATCCCGCGGGCGGCAAAATCTCCCGCCTCCTTCTAAAATTTCCGCCACCTTAGTCTTTAGCATGCGAAATCCCCCTTTTGTCCTTGGCGCACGGAGACCAACAGTTACAATACCGCCCTCATCTATATGATAGGTCGGGGCTGCTTTGGTAACTTCCGGTTCCCCCACTACACGGCACCCCCATTTCCTCTCCCCCTCCCGCAAAAGCGACTAACTCCACAGCACTAGAGCATCTTACATCACGTCGTCCTTACTTCATCACCCTTTCTCCCCTCCCCTCTCGAAACCCTAGACTGCTCATCCACCGGCGTACCATAGCCCATTCACTGCTAGCGGCGTCCACCTCACCGGATCTGCTTCTGCGGCCGCATCTACCCCTCCCACCTCCCCTAGAAACAAGTAGACTACTCATCCACCACTGTACCACATCCCATTCAGTGTTGGCCTTGTCCACGGCACCGGATCTGCTTTGCCGGTACTCTCGTCAACCGCCGCGCATCTACAGCGGCTCATTCGTGCTTCCCACCGGAGACGCTTCGTCCACACCCCCCGCAGCCGCCCCACCGACGCCCCCGTCGATGGCCTCTGATCCTCTTCGCCGACACCTTCCTCAACCCTACCGGAGTCGCTTCACCGACACCTTCATCAACCCTACCGGAGTAGCTTCGCCTATATCATTCTCAACCCTACCGGGGCCGCTTTGCCAACTCACAAGCCACGGCCTCAGATCCGCTTCCTCGCACCCTCATCCAACCTACCGGAGCAGCTTCTGACGGCCCATCCACGACCGCTGATCCGCATCCTCGACACTACCCTTAACCCAACCACCGGAGCAGCTTCTGACGCCCCGTCCACGGCCGCAGATCCGCACCATCGACAACATCCTTAACCCAACCACCGGAGCAGCTTCACCTACGCCCTCGTCCACGACCATAGATCCGCTTCGCCCACACCGTAGTCCACCCTACCGGAGCCGCTCCACAAACACCCTACTCGACGGTTCTAGATCTCCTTACCAGACCACGACAGCCAGCGCAACGTCATCACCCTCGACGTTTCTAACCTGATTCCCACAGTCTGGAGAGATGCCAAGCACCCGCCACGGCCTAGGTACTTGTCACCTTTAAACCCGTCCAGCATCACCTGCCTGATGTACTTCAAATATACTAACCGGTCGCTGTTACCTGTTATGCAGCTGGCAAAAACTACAAGGACGATGTTTCTTCTGGATCTAACAGCTTGGCCAACCAAGATCCTGGACTGAGGCATTGCTATGATCTTGTAAGCGCGTCTCTCTCTCTTGTATTGTTATGTGCCTGCCAGCGTGCTTTGCTAGGATTTTCGACCAGTAATCCCTTTGTGCAGACAATGATTTCTACTATTGGCTGCTAAATTAAATATGTAGATGTCATACATGATACTACCTCGTACCTCCGTTCCTAAATATAAGTCTTTCTAGAGATTCCACTATAGACTACATACGGAGCAAAATGAGTGAATCTACACTCGAAAATGCATCTATATACATCTGTATGTGGTCCATACTGGAATTTCTACAAAGACATATATTTAGGAACAGGGGCAGTACATTACACAAAATCATAGGTGGCATGTAGGAATTCCAGTGCACTACATTAGGCTCCCTTAGAGTGCCTGCTAGTCCAGCATACAGAGTCATGGCTAGTTTATGGTACGCACACAATCGTTAATTGGTGGTTTAAATATGCGCAAGGGATATGCAATGTAGTATCATGTAGAGATGTCTGAAATTAGCCGTGTCAACTTGCAGATAGGGTTACACAGTGAAAAAGTACAAGATGTATGTGGCAATTTCATGGAACATCGCAAAAAAAGGAGAGGCAACAGTGAGCCTATACAGTGTGCCATGGTACGTCACTCCTCCATTGCAATCATCGTGACATGTTATTTGTATGCCAGTTCTATTAGCCAAGTTTCTTAGGGACAATTATTACGAGTTATCCTATGAAAATAAGCACCTGTGAATATAAGCTCCATGTAATAAGCCAACCAGTTATTTTCATTGCGTTTTCAGCTTATCTTTGGTATGATCAGTGGAAAGTCTAGATTGCATTATATTTTTTTCATTTTGCTGCCCATATGGAAATTAATTTGACTTGCAAACATCACAAATTGAACCCAATGCAGTAATTAATATGATAGGAAAACAAACCATCACTATTTGCTCAAACTGCAAATACAAAGATACCATCTACTTGGCATAATCTACTTTGGTCAATGTTTTCCATAGAGATCCCATTGCCTAATTTAAACGAAGAACACATGACCCACATTTAAATGAACAACAATTATTTATTGAAATTCGATGGTCCAAGTGGCTGGTTATTATCGTATAGCAGCACCACCTGAAAGCATCATATAGTAGCAGTAGCAGCAGCTCATAGCAACTCATCATACAGCAGCAGCAGCAGTCTGCAATTCATCATATACCAGCAAAATCTCATAGCAATTCATCATATAGCAGCAGCAGGAGCAGCTCATAGCAATTCATCATATAGTAGCAGCAGGAGCAGCTCATAGCAATTCATCATATAGCAGCAGCAGGAGCAGCTTGTAGCAACTCATCATATAGCAGCAGCAGGAGCAGCTTGTAGCAACTCATCATATAGCAGCAGTAACAGCTCATAGCAATTCATCATATAGCAGCAGCAGCTCATAGCAACTCATCATACAGCAGCAGCAGCTCATAGCAATTCATCATATAGCAGCAGCAGGAGTAGCTCATAGCAATGCATCATATAGCAGCAGCAGAAGCAACTCATAGCAATTCATCGTATAGTGGAAAGGGGAGAGGAGATGCAAGCGGGCAGGGCAATTAATGCTTGCGTGTTTGTTTTTACTTGAGGGTCAGGTGTGACATGGGCGTCAGCAGTTGCATTTTGAGTGTAATATAGGCAGACAACAGAGTCATTTTACTATTCCCCTTCCTTTCAATTTTTAGTGAGGTTCTACCCGAAACACCCCCCTCCAAAGCGAAATTAGTTAAGCCCAAGCCCATAACTCAAAAATGACTTCTTTACATCTTTTATGGCTTATTTTGACAATATGCCCTGAAAAGGCGGAATCGAACTGGCCCTTAACATGCAATTCAATTGTGCGTGCAATGATGAATCACTCCTGCCTGCTATCTGTACATTTAGGCATCATCATACATGGCATAAACTAATACATGTGCATTCCATTGTAAAATCTGGAAATATGCAATGTTTCTGTTAGTTCATACGTTGCACATGATGTTTAAATGCCACTTAAATCTGGTCAGTCAAGTGATGGTCTTTAAGCCTCCTTCTTTGCTTCTTTTCTTGATATGTAAGATTTGCTCACACATGTGTTCAATTGCTTGTTTGCATCAGCCAGCCATACTAGGACTGTTTGCTTTGATTACTTGTTGTTCTTGACATAACACTCTAACAAAGCTTGTCAACGATTTAAACACTAAGGGCTGCTGTAGTGGGGCCTTATCTAACTCATAGGTGACATAAAAGGTTTGGTTGTACACTACAGTAGGCTCTCCAAGAGTACCTGGAGATCTAGTTCGAAGGTATGCCTAGTTTTTACATAGTGCAGACATAGTAAATGCTCATTTCATTGTGTGCAAGTGCAAGAGATGCGGCATGTTTCATTATGTGGTGTTGTTTTGTTATAATCTCATTCTTTTGTGTTCACAGACTGGAAAGTATGCATATTTATCTTCCAACAAGATGAGTAACTAGTTTGTGTCACCTTGCAGAGGGGGTGCAATGAAGATAAGATTGAGGATTTCCAAGTACAAGATGTTAGGAAGGAGCCTTGCAAGAGAAGTAGGAGCTGCGCTCAGCCTCTTCAACCTGCTAAGGTAAGTCACTGTATGCAACTCAACAATTCAATTCCTTGTTTGTTTCAGGCATAGTTAATTTTCTCTTTTCAATTGCTTTATTTGTCCTCAGTTAATGAGATGCCCAAATAATCATGCCTGATGTTTGGTACTTGTATCACTATTAGTTGACATAATTAAAGGCCTTACCATTTAATTACTCTACCGAAGTGTGCATGAAGCTTTGAAGTCTATTAACCAACTATTATTTCATGAGGCTCACAATCTAGTTTATACTATGCTAATGATTGCATAGTTCTGCCTGCTGTAGTATGTTTGTATGAAACCCTCTGTTGTTCATTATGCTCCCTAAGACTTTAATTGAGGCACAGAATGGCCAACTGCTTGCTTACTTATACGCAACGTGTTGTCTAAATTTGTAACTTGTCTGTGTTTTCGATTGGGCCCCAACATCATGCTCCTCTGGTGAGCTAAGAGGGATTTATGTATGCAGGCTGCACAAACTATCTTTTTTATAATTTTTAAAATATCACCTGCTTATGCTTCATGACGTGTAACATTTTTTTTGAAAGTGACGTGTAACATTATTGTTAGTCCTGTTTTGCCATGTAGTACAAAATAGTGTCTTATTCGCTTCACTGTTGTAACTATATTTTTGCCCTAGTCATGTGTACTTACAGAAACATTTCAGGATGAAGTGACATCAACACAAAGATCTGCGAGCAGTGCGGCATGGTCGTTATCGGATGAATATGTATTGGAATTGGAATGTGCTGATGTTCTCGAGCATCAACTAGAGGTGGCAAGACAACCTGTACATGATTGTGAACGTATAATCAACAAGTTGATACTGGACATGCAGGTATTAGATGCAGGAGTCAAAAAAATGAAACAAGACACTGAGGTAACCATGAAGGAATTGGAGATTTTGCCGACAGAAATTTGTGCTATCTGAATCCGGCCAATCCTATTTTCTGAAGAGATTATAGTTCAATTGGAGTTAAGTTGATGCGCGTCCATGATGTATGAGCTGTATTTGCCCAGTGTATGTAATTTGCTGTTTGTGTATGCTTTATTATCACCTGTGCCGAACCATAATGCCCAGTGGGTATAATCGGTTGTATTTTCTTTATTGTATAGTGTAGGATTATTCTACCTTTCTATGCCTTGATCTCTTTGTTGTAATAGTGTAGGCTTTTTAGAGGTGATAGTATTGAGTAGGATAATTCTTTGAATAGGCTATATTGTTCAAACGGGGGCTAATTCACTCGACCATGGCCCTTCACGGGCCGTCGGATCCATGGGCCTTCTACGTCTTGTAGGATCCATGGGCCTTCTACGTCTCATAATATCCATGGGCCTTCTATGTCTCGTAGGATCCATGGGCCGCCGGCTCATTTATGGGTCTTGTATGGGCCTTTAATGGGCCGTAGATGGGCCTTTAATGGAAATTGTACGTTTTATGGGCTGACCATAACGGGCCGTTAATAGGCCGTATTTGGTGATGCTATAAAAATGGCCCAACAGACTAACGGTCTGCAAATGGGCTGACCGTAACGACGGGCTGAATTTGGCCCACAAACAGAAAATGACAGTAACGGGCCGTAAGTAACCGAATGCTGCAAATGAGCCCAAGAATAAATGGGCCCCCAGAAGGCCGAAAGTTAACTTGGGCTAGAAACAGCCCAACGGAATAACGGGCCGTTAATGGGTATAAAGTGATACACTGTTCATTACGGGTCAGTTTCACCACAGGCCGTTAATGGGTGTAAAGTAATACACTGTTCATTACGGTCCAATTTCAGCACGGGCCGCTAATGGGCCAAGAGTTACAAAGGGCCTCATATGGGCCGAAAGACGTCATGGGCTATACATGGGCCAGAAGTGAAAACGGGCTGGAATCATATTGGACGGCCCAGATGACGCTACTGGGCCTAATATGGATAGGGCGTAACGGGCCTTGGATTAGCGGGCTGTAAATGGGCTATATGCGAATAGGCCGTTAACAGGCTTTCCATGGGCCGGCCGGCCAACTTTTGACCAAGTCAAATGGGCCGACCTTTTCATAGGAATGGGCCACTGTTGGGCCGTGCCACGTGTCGATGTATCATAGGCGCCTTCTGTCCAGTGAGTGGATGACATATGTCCCAACGATGAGCCGACACGTGTTTCCTCTAGCCAATGATGATTTTACACGTGGAAAATCCCCATTGGTCGGGGTTGTTAACGGGTTATCCGATCCAAAATCCGACCCGATAGCTTAACGACGTTCCGTTATAGTGGATGCCACGTGTCGGTCACCCTTGACGAAATCACTTCTGTGACGCGTGATTTATCGTCATGGAAGTGGACACTTCCGTGATGATAATTTTGGTAATGTCATGGAACACTTCTACAACAGCACAGGTATGACTATCTTGATTCTGTCATAAATTTGTCATGGATGTACATGCATGAAAAAAAAGCGACCTACTGTGACAAACACGTATCATCACGGAAGTGTATATTTTTTGTAGTGGAAGGAGGTCAGCAAAGGAGCCGACCGATACTGAGTCGACGGCTCCCATAGGAGGACGCCACGGACCCACGCGCGAAAGTCAGTTGCCCCGCGGACGGGGAGTGCCTCGACGTCAAGTGGCGCTTCTTGGAGCCAAGTGGAGTCGTCGGCAACGAATACGAGCGCACCGAGATGGATCTCGCGGCCCTCAGCCAAACCTCCGCCTGAAACCATGTTGATGGGGATCGGAAAAAATCGCAACTTCTCCAACAAGTCGCTAAGACACCTACCCCACGGTGGGCGCCAACTGTCGTGGATCTAAGTCTGACAGTATAATGGGGGTAGGAGTGTAGAGGCAAGATCCTAGATACGGAGGAGTTGTACACGCAAGTTTTACGAGTTCAGGCCCTTCTCGGAGGAAGTAACAGCCCTACGTCTCAGAGCCCGGAGGCGGTCGACTGGATTATATGTGTGTGAGTTACAGGGGGTGCGAACCCTTGTGCCTGTGGTGGCGGTGGCTTATATAGAGTGCGGCAGGACCCCAGCCAGCCCACGACATAGAGGGTTTAAGGTACATTGAAGAGAGAACATTACTGGTAACGCCCACATTAAAGTGTTGTGAATCCCAATTAAGCCTATGAGTAAATGCTGGACCGTTGCATATACAGAGTGGCTTTAGCTCTTCTGCTTGTTGAGTGACTTCTGCGACGGTCGAGTGACATCGATTCTTCCGAGTGGAACGTTTCCGGTCGAGTGAATGACGATACTCTTTGGATGATCCTGGCTTTAGGGTGTTGTCCTAGGGGAGGATGTCAATGTCAGGTCTATGACCCTACCCTAGGTACGTAGCTTCATCATTTTGTATTGAGAATCAAAGAGAGAGAAGAAGACATCTAGCTAATAACTATGAACCCGAAGGTCTGAGGTAAGCTACTCACACATCATCGGAGATGCTATGGTGTTGATGTAGAAGCCCTCCGTGATCAATGCCCCCTCTGGCGGAGCACCGGAAAAGGCCCCAAGATGGGATCTCATGGGTACAGAATGTTGCGGCGGTGGAAATAGGGTTTCGTTGTGCTCCTGGACGTTTTCGGGGTACGTAGGTATATATAGGACGAAGAAGTAGGTCGGTGGAGCTGCGAGGGGCCCATGAGGGTGGGGCACACCCAGGGGGCAGGGGCGCCTCCCTGCCTCGTGGCCTCCTTGCTTCTTTCTTGACGTCCACTCCAAGTCCCCTGGATAGCGTTTGTTCCAAAAATAACTCTCCCGAAGGTTTCATTCCGTTTGGATTCTGTTTGATATTCCTTTTCTGTGAAACACTGAAATAGGCAAAACATAGCAATTTGGGCTAGGCCTCTGGTTAGTAGGTTAGTCCCAAAAATAATATAGAAGTGTATAATAAAGCCCATTAAGCATCCAAAACAGATAATATAATATTATGGAACAATCAAAAATTATAGATACATTGGAGACGTATCAGCATACTGCCTTCTAATTTGGTGGATGGCATTTGGGCCCGCGCGCAGCATGGCCCGCATGTTGTTGAACAAAAGTAAAATGACATTCAGTAGAGGGAGACGTTTCGATGACCTACGAGGAGCCAGAAGCGGTAGTGTATCCACTATACTAGTAGTAATTTTTTTTTCTGGTAGCTGCAGAGTGTCTCCACTGTACTAGTAGTAATTGTTTCACTGGGCCCAAGGCAAAACAGCCCATCCACCCTAGTAAATAATAAAATCATTTCAAAAGCCCATATATTTACTTAATGAGAGGCGCCAGCCACACCCAGCACACCGCCCCCAAAAAACCTGGGTGCTCTTCTTCCTCCTCACTCCCACCCACCTCACGCCAGCTCATTCCACTCGTACCCCCAAATTCCTCACCTCACTCCTACAGAAAACCCCAGCTCCCCTTCTTCCTCACTACTACAGAAAAACTTCAGCTCCCCTTCTTCTTCACTCACACTACAACTAGGATCATCATTCGTTACTCTGCTCAAATCCGTGAGCGTGACGCGACGCCCTCAAGGAAAATGGAGTCAGCTGACCCCAGTGCCAAGAAGATGAGGCTCCCACCAGCGGTGACGCTTGTTGTAGATCTCGCACCCACCAGCGCGGGGAGAAGCGGCGACCCTGCTGTCAGTGTCAAAACCGGCGGATCTCGGGTAGGGGGTCCCGAACTGTGCGTCTAAGGAGGATGGTAACATGAGGCAGGGGACACGATGTTTTACCCAGGTTCGTGCCCTCTTGATGGAGGTAAAACCCTACGTCCTGCTTGATTATTCTTGATAATACGAGTAGTACAAGAGTTGATCTACCACGAGATCAGAGAGGCTAAACCCTAGAAGCTAGCCTATGGTATGATTGTCTGTTGTCCTACGGACTAAAACCCTCCAGTTTATATAGACACCGGAGGGGGCGAGGGTTACACAGAGTCGGTTACAAGGAAGGAGATCTACATATCCGTATTGCCAAGCTTGCCTTCCACGCCAAGGAGAGTCCCATCCGGACACGGGACGAAGTCTTCAATCTGGTATTTTCATAGTCCAACACTCAGGCCAAAGGATATAATCCAGCTGTCCGGATACCCCCTAATCCAGGACTCCCTCACCCGCCCCCACCGGATCCCAGGAACCCGTAGAATCTTGGGTGGACCGCATCAGCGATCTCCCAGACGCCGTCCTTGGGGAGATCATCTCGCTTCTCCCCACCAAGGATTGCTGTCGCACTCAAGTCCTCTCAATTTGATGGCGCCCTTTATGGTGCGCCGTGCCCCTTAATCTCGACTGTCATCAGCTATCTCTCTTCAATGATTTCAAAATCCCCAGAGCCATGATCTCTCCCACCAGGGCTCCGTTCAAAGCATTTGCATCTCGTCATGCTACCTGAGCAAGCATACCATGCCCTGCACAGTGGACGCCTAGCTGAAATCCCCTGAATTCACAGAACTACAGCTGCTTGAGTTCTACTATTCCCCTAGAGATCACCTACCAGATACCGAACGCCATCTACCTGTGCCCTCAGCAGCGATGTCCATCTCGCGGTTTTCCTCCTCTCTCCACACGGCCACCTTTGCGTTGTGCTACCTACCTGACAATCTGGTACTAAACCTTTGACTCCCATTTCTCAAGAAACTATCACTTTTGCAGGTTCGTATATTAGAGGCCTCATTGCACAGCATCATCCACTCCAGTTGCCCTGCCCTGGAGTGCTTGGTGCTTGTTTTCACAATTAGAATCGGTTGTCTCCAAATAAAGTCGCCTAACCTTGTAAGAATTGGAATTTCTTTTGACGGAAGGCAACTCATCATCCATGATTCCCCTTCACTTCAAAGGTTGATCCTTGATTCTAGTTATTCACCGTCGCAAATAACCGTCCTCTCTACGCCTAAACTGGAGACCTTGGGTGTAATACATGATCTCTGTGCTCATTTCAAGATGGTGTTTGGCTCCACAGTTCTTCAGGTACTTTATATTATCATCTACACTTGTAACCATAAGCTGTATTTTAAATTTCTGCGCATAAGTTATATGTCATCTTGGAGTACACATTTTGTACTAGTATTATGTTCTATGCTCAATGAAGAGTTTCTCCATGGATAGCCTATCAATGGTGCTGGATTCTGTCAAGATCTTATATATCCAAATGAATAGTTTTGATCTGAACAAGTTTATTGGCTTGCTGCAATGCTTTCAATGTCTGGAGAAGTTGTATATAAAGGTGATAATTTCACGCACATTGGAAGCCCGCATATAGTTTACTAGAATTAACCGTTCAGCTGTTGCTCTTTCCACACTCTTTTTTAGACCTTAACTATTTTCGATCTTCATGTCTATTTAGGCAACAGAACGGGGTAGGAAAGTTATAACCAATCAGTGGATTTGTAAGCATCGGGATTTTCTCACTTATCATGACATTCGATTGAAGACAATAACGCTAGAACGATATGTAGCCAACCATGCAAACACTATATATTTCACATTCTTCCTGCTGAATGCAAGGTTACTATTGTCCATCAGGCTTAAGTTTATCAGCAGCATGGTTTCGATGGATGGGTACGTCGAAGAGCAAAAAAAGCAGTTTCAGGTGGGCAAAAGAGCTTCTGAACATGTCAGGCTTCTATTTACAACATATTGTGGTCATAATCCAGTAAATTTTATGACCTAGGATGTTCATTCTATGGACCTGACCGATCCATTTGACTGTGACTGCCGAAAAGAGTGCTGGAGTTAGATGTTGTTGCCCTTTTCAACCTGGGTTTTGTCTAAACCTGATGAATAATTAACCCTCGTGCTTTTGTATAGTTTGTAAGCTGGAGTTAGATGTTCTTTCCCTTTTCAACTCGGCTGTGACTGTCATATTTTCCTTGAAACAAGGCAAATGGCTTGCCATTCGTTTAATTTAGAGTGAAATATTTTAACAAATCCCAACCAAGGGAAATAACATCACTCTCGCCGGCTGCTTGAGCTCATTGTGCATTAGAGAAGCCAAGTGATTAGCCCCCACCAGCAGCCACAAACTTATTTCAAACTAGCAAACCAAATGGGCTGTAATTTTCATAGGAAAGGCCGCATGACCGTGAAAGATTTGGATTCTGACATTTGGGACCCACGAGGAAATAGCCTATCCAAGGTGGTGTTGACTTACTAGCTAGTCAACAAACGTTTCGCCTACCAGCCGTTGGATTGACATCCAACATCTGTCGTGTATCTTCTATCTCTGGTCTTGTTCCTCCAGCATCGCAAACCAAACCACCCCGTCGGCTCGGCCTACTCCCACCTCCCATAGCTGGTTGCGCCTCCGCCACCCTACCATACCCTCCAACGTTGGCCAGTCCCTCCCTCTATTGCCCCACATGTCCTGTTATTCTCCGGCGACGTCAGCCCCAACACGCACCCGCACCCAAACTAGTCAACCCTCATACTCCCCTTCGCCTGCGACTGGACCGTCACATCTTCCACGCTCCTGTTCGTTCCGTCCGAGGCCTCGCCGTCGTCCTCGGCCTTTGGTTCGCTTGCCATGCGCGGTGTGCCGCCCTCTTGCATTGTCAACACTGTCAACAACTGAGAGGAACAAGGATATGATTGTACGTGGAGAGGATGACAGTAGGGACCCACCAGTGTCATGGCAGTATGCAAGCAAGTGCTTCCTTATTACAAGCCCCAAAAAATGGTTCCTCCTAATGGTTGGACATCTGGAGCTCACGCCATTGTCAACGTAGTCAATAAATGAGAGAATTACACAACGAGTGGCTGACACCAGGGACCCAGCAGGTCGCGCAGTTGTTATTTACCTTTTTTGAGGAACCAGCAGTTGTTATTTATACCAGTTTTAGCGACGGATCAGGGTAACAACGGGGTTGTGCGGGGGGCTGTGGCCCGTCTAGCCAGGATTTTATTTATGTTTACCACATCATGAGCCCAGTTGTGTTTTTTTCTTGCTGAAAATGGCTAGCCCAGTTCTATTTTTTAAAAGAAATACCCAAACGAGGCCTACATGCTTTATCAGCCCGGCTGGGCTGTAAATCTTTCAAGACGAGGAGAGAGTTTCATTCAGTTTGCCCAAAAATGGATTGTACATTTTTAAAACACATGAAACCGGGAATTAGTTTCATTTTTTAATTAGAAGATTTTAAATTCCGTTGATTTTTATGCCTGGACAATTATTTGGATTATATATTTATATAAATTATTTTTCAAATAGTTTGAATGTGACTTGATATTTCAGGATTAAAAACAGTTGACCGCACTGAAATATGTAAAATTTCGTATAATTTTTAACCGTGGCCACAATATGGGGTGTAATGCTAACAAAAGGAAGATGGGCTCCAAAAAAATCTTAAGAATTGGCAAATGGGCTGTAAATTATTAGAAGTAATGGCAGATGGGCCGTATGTTGTTTTCCACAGATTTGAGGCTGACTTGTGCGCCTACTACAGGTTGACGCGTATGCTTTCCTAAAAAATAAGGTTGACGCACACACAACGCCATGTCAACTTAGTCAACACACGAGAGCAGCGACTGTTGGATGTTCACCCAACGGTCGTTGTGCTTCTTCAATCTCTGCTCTTCCTGCTCCAGTCGCTCAAACAAGCGCCAGCAGGACTGCCTGCTCCCTCCTCCCGCGGCCGGCTATGCTGCCGCGTAGGCCTCACCGCCCCATGGTTCTCCCGTCGCTGGCCTAGCCATCCCTCTACTCACCCACACCTGGTGTAATTCTCCGGCGACGGCAAACGAACCAGTAAACCCTCTCACTCCCCTACGCATGGGAAACAACTGCCGAGTTTTCCCTGGCTCCGTGTTGTTCCATTCCTAGGCCTCGTCGTCGTCCACTGCCCTGGTGCTCTCGACACGGCGTGGTCAACGTGGTCAATGAACGACATGCATCGGAAGTGGATTGTACGTGGAGAGGCTGACAGCTGGGTCCACGGCTGCATGCAAGGAAATGCTTCCTTATTACGCACAAAATAATGATTCCTCCACCTGACAGCTGGGACCCACCGGAAGGGCCTGTGTATTTCGCGGAAAAAATGTTCCCCCGCTGACAGGTCAGACCCATCAGCGATATCTTCACACGCTAAGAAGTGCCTCATTATTACGCACAAAAAATGAATACCCCTTGCTAGCTGGGACCCACCATAGTGTGAGGCTGACTTGTGGGCCTACTAAGATGACGGGGATGGACGGATTTGTCAACTTAGTCAATATGAACGATTCTAGCTCTAGTGACCATATGATGTCCATCCAACGGCCGTAGTGCTTCTTCAACCTCTAGTCTTCTTGCTCCAGCCACCCAAACAAGCGTCGTGTGCCGCCTACTCCTGCCTCCTGTGTCCAGTTGTGCTACCACCACTGGCCATGCCATCCCTCTATACTCACCACACCTCCTGTTATTCTCCAGCGACGGCAGCCTCACACCATAGTCGAAGCAGTCAACCCACGTACTCCCCTCCGCGTGGGCATCCACTGCCACGTCTTCCCCAGCTCCGCGTCGTCCCCTTCGTAGGCCACGCCGTTGTCTACCACCCTAGTGCTCTCGGAGCGGCGTGGTCAATGTGGTCAATGAACGACTTCCATCGGAAAAGTACTATATGTGGAGAGGCTGACAACTAGGTCCACGGCCATAGCAAGGAAGTGCCTCCTTATTACGCGCAAAATAATTATTCCTCCACCTAACAACAGGGACCCACCGGACGGGCCACCGTATTTCGTGGAAAAAACATTTCCCCCCTAATTGCTGGGACCCATCTACATCTTCGCACTCAAGGAAGTGCGACTATATTACGGGGAAAAAATGATTCGCCCCCCTGACTGCTGGGACCTACCAGCAACATCTTCGCACGCAAGGAAGTGCCTGGCAGTCGGGACCCACCTGGTAGAAGCATACGTAGCTTTGTCATTCTGGTCGCGAACGTGTACGTACATACTGGTCAATGTAGAGGCGCGCATGTAGCATGTACACGTACATACAGTGGCCAAGGTGCAAGAAAGAAAATATGGCCACGTACATACATACAGGAGGGGTCTCGAACGCCTACTCACGCATATGTACGAGTAGGGCTCGTGTACATCGCTGGGTTAGAACGGAGAAGCTGCGCCGTCATCGTATTCATGTGGTGGCAACGGAATGCGTCTTGTTCATCGGGAGGCAACGGAACGCGTGCTGTTCATCGGGAGCCAATCGGCTTGGACGGAACAGCCGATGGAAACGAGGCCTGGCGCACCGCAGAACGGAGGAAACAACCTTGTGTTCGACCGTCCATGGTCGAAACGGGATCCTGTTCATCGGGAGGGGTCTAGCGTACCGCAAAACGAAGGAAACGGACTTCTGTTGGACCTCCTACGGTCGAAACAGGGTCCTGTTAACCGGGAGGGGTGTGGCGTACCGCAAAACGGAGGAAACGGACTTGTGTTGGAGTGCTACTTTCGTAACAGGGGTCCTGTTCATCGGGAGGGGTGTGGCGTACCGCAAAACGGGACTCCATGGGATATTGTTCATCTCCACCGTTGACCTCCTCCAGGCTCCACGGTGTACTGTTCATCCACCGCCGACCTCCTGCAGCCTCCACCTGTGACTGTTCATCCATGGGCTCATGTTCATCCAGCCTCCACCTCATGCTCCTCCACCGGCTACTGTTCAACTAGCCCTCTCCACGGTGTCCTGTTCAACCACCCCTCCACAGGCTACTGTTCATCCAGTCCTCCACCGGCTACTGTTCAACCAGCCCTCCACCGGCTACTGTTCAACCTCCCCTCCATGGGGTCCTGTTCAACCAGCCCTCCACCGGCTACTGTTCAACCTTCCCTCCACGGGGTCCTGTTCATCTAGCCCTCCATGGGCTCGATCGATCAGGTCCTGTTCATCCAGCGGCAACATGGGGTCTTGTTCATCCAACCCCCCCACCAGGAACTGTTCATCCACCCCCCCCGCAACAACGCTCACTGTTCATCGAGGGAAGGAGGCATCAGGTTCGATCGGCTTCAGTTAGTAGCAGTAGCGAACAAAGGAATCGCTCGATTGGGTTCAGTTAATAGCCATCGATCGATCGCTCGGGTTTAGTAACGCATAGCCTGCAGTGCAATCGCTAGGGTTCAGTAGGCGAACGCCTCGCTCGGGTTCAGTTAGAGCCCAACGCCTCGCACCCACGTGCGTACGTGTATGAGAGAAACACGCATCGCTCGGCCCCCGACCACCCACCGTACTAGGAACTCCCTGATATTTTTTGCGCCCCCGCTTCTACCACGGTTTTTTCCATCATGGACGGCCCAAAGAATGTCATGCGGCTGCGTCTCCGGCCCGCCCAGGACGAAAAGCCCATTTTTTGTCATGATTCTTTCATAGAAGTAGGAGCCCACCACATCTAAGATGATACCAGGTTTTGTCACAATTATCGTCATAGAAGTGTCACAAGTATGACAGGAAAAAAAATTGTTCGGCCCAAAATGTCATGGATGTGTCTTTTTTTTTGTAGTGTGTGTCGCTGCGTAGAGAGCGGCCGTGTGCTACTACCTTCGTCTTGTCTATAGTCCCCTTTACATTATGTGCCATACTTTGCCCTTAAATTTAATCTAAAAAATGTTAATGCATGTGATAAAAATTATATAATTGGAAACTATGTTCAAATACGAATCCAACTATATAATATTTGGCGACATGCATTCGTATTTTATTAGTTAAATCGTACCTATAAACCAGGACTGGGGTATAGTAGGTAATTAAACCACAAACATTTTTTTTGTATTAACCCTATGTGTACGTGGCCTTTCGTCCTCCTCTCGCACGTCTTGTCACCCCGCTGCCGCAGACGGCTTAGAGCGCAAGCTTGCGCAGTGCGCGGGGGCGTTCTTTTGGCCAAATGGTGGGTTGAAGTGGCGCCAATGAATCATCGGTGAGCCCGTTCCCGCACAACCTCGTAGGTTCCCGCACAAGCTTCTCGCTCCACTCGGTGAAATACCCCCAAATACCAATGCTTACCGGCCTGCTATATAAACCCTCACGGCCAGCGAGTCATGCATTGCATTTTCCGCTCCCTCCCTGTAGCTTATCTCATCTGCTTCTCCGACAATCGCCAATGGGGTTGTCAAGTCCCTCGTACCTGCACAAAATGATAGCTACTCGCAACCAACGCGATTAGGGGTTGTCAAGCCCTTCACGGTCACTTACGAGAGTGAGATCTGACAGATAGAATATTTTTGGTATTTTTTATATAAAGATGCAAGGTAAAAAGTAAAGGAAAATTAAATAGCAAAACAATATTAAAGTGATGGAAATTGATATGATGAGAATAGACCCGGGGGCCATAGGTTTCACTAGTGGCTTCTCTCAAGAGCATAAGTATTCTACGGTGGGTGAACAAATTACTGTTGAGCAATTGATAGAATTGAGCATAATTATGAGAATATCTAGGCATGATCATGTATATAGGCATCACGTCCATGACAAGTAGATCGAAACGATTCTGCATCTACTACTATTACTCCACTCATCAACCGCTATCCATCATGCATCTAGAGTATTAAGTTAAAAACAGAGTAACGCCTTAAGCAAGATGACATGATGTAGAGAGATAAATTCATGCAATATGAAATAAACCCCATCTTGTTATCCTCGATGGCAACGATACAATACGTGCCTCGCTGCCCCTTCTGTCACTGTGTAAGGATACCGCAAGATCGAACCCAAAGCTAAGCACTTCTCCCATGGCAAGAACTACCAATCTAGTTGGCCAAACCAAACGGATAATTCGAAGAGACTTGCAAAGATAACCAATCATACATAAAAGAATTCAGAGAATATTCAAATATTATTCATAAATAGACTTGATCATAAACCCACAATTCATCAGTCTCAATAAACACACCGCAAAAAGAAGATTACATCGAATAGATCTCCACGAGAGAGGGGAGAACTTTGTATTAAGATTCAAAGAGAGAGAAGAAGCCATCTAGCTACTAACTATGGACCCGAAGGTCTGAGGTAAACTACTCACACTTCATCAGAGAGGCTATGACGATGTAGAAGCCCTCCGTGATGACGGCCCTCTTCCGGTGGAGCTCCGGAACAGGCCCCAAGATGGGATCTCGTGGATACAGAAAGTTGCGGCGGTGGAATTAGGTTTTTGGCTCCTGTTCTGATCGTTTGGGGCTACGTGTGTATATATATGAGGAAGAAGTACGCCGGAGGAGCAACGAGGGGCCCACGAGGCAGGGGACGCGCCCTACGGGGTGCCCCCCACCCTCGTGACCGCCTCTTTTGTTCCTTGGAGCAGGGTCCAAGTCTCCTGGATCACGTTTGGTGAGAAAATCACGTTCCTGAAGATTTTATTCCGTTTGGACTCCGTTTGATATTTCGTTTCTTTGAAACACTGAAATAGGCAAAAAACAGCAATTCTGGGCTGGGCCTCCGGTTAATAGGTTAATCCCAAAAATAATATAAAAGTGAAAAATAAAGCCCAATATAGTCCAAAACAGTAGATAATATAGCATGGAGCAATCAAAAATTATAGATACGTTGGAGATGTATCATCAGTCGCCATGGCCGCCAACTCACTATGGACCGCCGGGGTCATCACCCGGTTCGCCACCGGCGCTCGAAGGCGGGAGGCGAAGGTAGAGGCCCGCATGTGCGTCAGCGACCTTGCGCGCTACACCGAGTTCCTGCGGGAGGAGGAGCGCCTCGTCGAGCACGCAAAGATCCTTGCCGCCGCCATGGCCGCGGCACACGCCACCTCAGAGGCAAGGAAACAGGAGATCTATGAGGAGAACCACTGCTTTGAGAGGGGTCGTCTGGAGTGGCAGAGGGCGTTCGAGGTGAGCGTCGCTGAAGCTGCAGCAATGGCAGACACCGTATTGCAAATTGTCTAGCTCGTCGGTAGGATCCTCCTCCTCTGCATCTTACTGAGTGTGCTCGGCAGAGGAGAGGCTGCCTAAAATAGTACAAAGCCCCTCCGTAGTAGTAGTATTTAGGGGCTATTTTGTTTAGTTCATCTAACTATAGATGTGGTGGAACTGTACAACGTACTTAAAATTAGCTAGAATATATAGTTGAACTAGCTATTTTAGTACGTGGTTGGCAACAATTGGGGAAACGTTTGGTCAGTTCAGCTATCGAGTTGAACTGTTTGTATAAAGAACGACTGCTTAATCTAGGAATGAAATCTATGCTTAATTACTGAATTTTAGTTGCAAAAATTAGATAGTGCTAAGGATTTTTAGCTGCATATTTTGACAAATCACAGTGTTACAAGGATTGACTAATGGCAATGTTACTAGATCAACAAATGTCAATCTTTCCTGTTTGACAAATGGCAACATACCCAATATGACAGATGCAAATCTTACCAAATTGTTTGTACGTGGTTGCACACAGGTCATCCAAAACAACGGTTTGCATTGAAGGGATGCACAAATCCTGCGCTGCGAATTTTCCCTTGACTTAAGGGGGAAGAGCATAGCTCCACTTTGCATACGGTTGTTCTATCTAAAACGTTTGCGATCAAGAGCTGCAGAAATCTTGCTCGGCACATTTTCCCTAGGCTTCATGGGGAAGCTGTCGGTTTGCATACATGTGTTGTAACTAAAACGTTTGTGATGAGTGTTTTATATTTAAACACCATTGACTTTTTTTCAAAAGAAAACAGTTTGATAAGTCTGTACATTAAGAGATAAAAATGCAAGTTTGTTCAAACCATATCTTTCATTCAGTCACACTGCGAATTAATATTCATATGATCGATAATTCGAGATAAAGTATTAAACCCCCCAAAAAACTATTTCCGGCGGCGGAGGAGGCGGCGCGCCGCGCCGTCGTTGTCATTGGCGTCCTCCGGGACGCCGTTGTTGAAGTCTTCAAGGCAGCACAAAATGTTCTTCACTTGTAAATCAAACATCATGTTGTCGCGCAATCGACGGGCGGGCAGCGGGAGGATGACAACTGGAGGCGCTGAGAGGTAGCGGTCGACGGCGGTGTCCCATGCCGCTGAGGGGAGCACGGGGACGGGCACGGGCGCGGCAGGTGCAGCCAAACGCACGGGGACCGGCGTCACGGTGGGTGGAGGGGCACGCACGGGCACGGGCGCGACGGGTGCAGCCAAACGCATGGGGACCCACGTCGCCGTGGGTGGAGGGGCGCGCAAGGGCACGGGCGCTGGCATTGTCATGTACACGAGCTCGCACGGGTCCGCGGAGACCGCGCTGGCGCCCGCGGCTTCTAGCTCTGCGATAGTGCTCGGCGACGAGCCCGTCAATGCTACGGGGATGGTCGCCAGTGCAGGCGCGGGGATGGGAGCTGGGAGAGGAGCGGGGGAAGCAACCGCCCCAGCCAGCTCATTAAGGGCCATGTCCATGAGGCCTCATTCCTCCTTATTTTCTATCTCCTCCGGCTCGGAGTCGACTTCACAAACTTGAAGAATAGTGGCAGATGATCATTCTGCGCCATGGCGTTGGTGGAGGTCTGCGGGAGGGAGGGGAATGGGAGGCGAACAGTAAGGCCGCCTGTATTAAACACCGGCTTAGGCACCATTAATGGTGAGGAAGGAGGGGGGCCATGGAAGTCAAAGGGCTCTATCGGTGTCAAAACCGGCGGATCTCGGGTAGGGGGTCCCGAACTGTGCGTCTAGGTCGGATGGTAACAGGAGGCAGGGGACACGATGTTTTACCCAGGTTCGGACCCTCTAGGTGGAGGTAAAACCCTACGTCCTGCTTGATTGATATTGATGATATGGGTAGTACAAGAGTAGATCTACCACGAGATCAGAGAGGCTAAACCCTAGAAGCTAGCCTATGGTATGATTGTTGTTTTTCCTACGGACTAAACCTCTCCGATTTATATGGTCACCGGAGGGGGCTAGGGTTACACAGAGTCGGTTACAATGGTAGGAGATCTACATATCCGTATCGCCAAGCTTGCCTTCCATGCCAAGGAAAGTCCCTTCCGGACACGGGACGAAGTCTTCAATCTTGTATCTTCATAGTCCAGGAGTCCGGCCGAAGGTATAGTCCGGCCATCCGGACACCCCCTAATCCAGGACTCCCTCAGTAGCCCCTGAACCAGGCTTCAATGACGACGAGTCCGGCGCGCAGATTGTCTTCGGCATTGCAAGGCGGGTTCTCCTCCAAATTCCGTGTACCTGTTGAATAGTGTCCAGTTTCTTGTAAATGTAGTGCTCCTTGGCTTCTACGCCCAATAATGGCCGTTTTCCACGTGTCAAACAAATACGAAAAGTCAGGGTGTGTTTTATATTTACACCCCTAGCCGCGTGAATGAGCCGCCTATTTAAGGGGACGAGGATTCAAATCCAATCCACACCTTCTCCCTTCCGCGAGTATTCATCAGAGCGTATCCGACAGAGGTCCATTCTATCATGGCCTGCCGCCGCAGCTCCTCCTCTCGCCCTTCCAGCCCTCAGCCTGGAGATTGGAAGAAGTGCTCCATCCCGCACAGCGAGCTAGTGAAGCTCCAGACCAAGGGATTTCTCCCCCCGGCCAATATGGTCCCGGTTCGAGCCGGACTTGCCACCTATAATGGCGGAGAGCAAGCGGAGAGCGCCCCCAATCCCTCCAAAGGAGAGCGGGTATGCCTTGCCCCTTACTTAATAAGAGGGCTCGGATTTCCAATTCATCCGTTTCTCCGGGGGCTTCTTGAGTTCTATGGCCTCCAGCTGCACAACCTCACGCCTGCCTCCATATTGCATATCGCAGGCTTCGTAGCCCTTTGCGAGCTGTTTTTGGGCTGCGAGGCTCATTTCACGTTGTCGAAAAGGCTATTCTGCCTTGTGCCCCACTTTAAGGAGGGGTCGATATATCAAGTGGGCGGAGCCGAAGTGTGGCGCATCGCCGGGACCGGATATCTATCCGTAACCCCGAAGAAGGCGTCCTAGGACTGGCCTTTAGAATGGTTTTATATAGAGGACGTTCCGCTGCCGAATCCTGTCCGGATCGGCCTCCCTGAGTTCGACAGTGCTCCCCTAAAGAAGCGCCTAAGCTGGCGTCCACGGAGCCCTCAGAGGGAAAGCGACAGGAACGTTATTTACCTGATGGGCCGGATAAGATTGTCAGCTCATTCCGGATTGACCATGATCGGGGTCATGGCCGCATGCATCATGCGAGGGGTGCAGCCGCTTCAGTATAGAGGCCGCCCCATGTGGCACTTCAACGGGAGGACGACGCCACCCGCTATGGCCGTGAGGGGCCAGATTCGGCTGCCGCTCTAATAAAGACCTTGTCCTCTTTGTACAAGGGAGAAGAGGAGGAAGTTCTCCATGTCAACCCATGGGGTGGATTTTCTATGTACAATCCCCCGAGTTGGGTAAGTGGACACTTTTACTTGCCCATTCGTTTTATATTCCCATTGTTAAATTTTCAGTCTAACGACTTTAGCGCAGGAACTGCGTCAGGCTGTTAAAGAAATAAACAGCCCTCCTCCATAACCCGAGGATCCGGGACGGTCCCTCGACCCGGCCTCTCAAGAGGATCCGGACTTATCTGTGGAGCTGATTGATGGAGTGTTTCGTCAATTGAGCAGGGACAACGCCTTGGTGGCCATTACATCCAATTATCCAGGGCTACTCCCAGCCTAACAGGTAACTGAGACCGGAGTCTCAGCACTTTGAAAAGGGATATGTCCTTGTGTGTTTTCGATTACCATATGACAACCGTGTTTTGCAGGGGAGGTCCTTGAGACGGGAGGCTGAGCCTGTGGCGACTAGCCAACGAGGGGCGACAAGGCCCCGCGAGATGAAAAGAAGTGTGGTCCGGACTGAGGCGCCGGCGCAAAGGTATAGCGCGCCACCTTATTCCCAGGTGTTACTCCTTCGAGGCGTATTAACACTCGTGCTCTCTTCAGGACGAAGAGACCTCGCCGGACTATATCCGGAGAGGCTGCCAATCGCGCCTCCACCAGCCAGGCTCCAAAGCCTAGTCCGGAAGCGGAGGCGAACACGAGGCGCGCACCGGACGCTCCTCCGACGGAGGATGCGGACAGGCTGTCTGCCACTAATTCCGAGGTGGAGAGTGCCATGAACCACAGGCGTCGCCGGACAGTTCTTCACGACGCTTGTTTCTCCCAAGAGGCATTGGATGCCTTCAATTCGGGAGACGCGTACCTCCATGCCGCTCAAAATGGTCTAGCCAGAGCCACGGAGCAGTATGTGAAAGACATACGGGTAAGAAATTTTTGGTAATTATATATGTATACAAGTAGCCCCCGAGACTTGAAATAGTTAGAATAACTTATTTAAGGATCATCTGTTATGCAGGTTCTTACAGAAAAGAATGCCCTGCTGTCCCAGGAGCTGGAAGAGTACAAAGCCCAACTTGAGGCCGCACTAGCCGCGGCAGGGGAGCCCAAGGAGACCCCCTCTGGAATATACGCTTCAAAAGATAAGTATTTTGTGAAGTGCGGCGTGGGTGCAAATCTGACAAATGAAATTGCAGATGGCGCCGGATTAAATCCGGAAGTGCAACAACTCCGATGCCAGTTAAAGGCTGGTGAGAGCGTGCTGACAAAGGTGAGGCGGGAGAAGAACGTTCTCCAAGATGCCAACACCAAGCTAGGCGTTGAACTGAAGGACGTTCGTGCCCAGCTGTTGGACTCCGTGAAGGAGAATCAGCGGCTTCAACGCGGCATATATAGTAAGTGCTTAAACGAACTTTGAAAAAAGAGTTCGGCGAGGAAGTCGACTAACAGAGTAATGTCTGTAGGTATGCTGACAGGTCGTCCTGTAGAGGAAATGCCCGTTTCTTTGGGTGACCTTCTTCCCGAGCTCTCACAACTGCATGAGCGAGATCGGCAGGTGATGCAAGGCATCGCCCAGGCCTTGTGGCCGTCCGTCTCCATGCCCGAAGGCCTTGGAGAGCTTGTAGAGAAGCTGAAGGGAGTGCAGCGGCGGTTCCGATTGTGGAAGATGTCGGCCTGCCGTCAAGGCGCCAGGGAGGCATGGGCCATGGTGAAGACGCGGTAAACGAAGGCTGACCCAAACCACATGGCCGAGGTCGGACCCATAGGGCCCGATGGGAAGGAGATCCCTGTGATCTTAGCATACGCCAAGTAGAGTTGGCCGCAAAGTATTCCCAATAGGACTGTAAACTAGACAGCCTGTTAGATGGAATTGAAGAGGAATACAATCAGTCAGATTGACTATGTAATTTTAATTGACATGTGTAATGCCTTCTAGCTGGATTGTAGATCGTTTGTCATGGCCGACCTTTTCGCTTCAACCTCGGGACCTGACGGTCCGGAGTGTGTCAGAATACCCTCGCGGTTATATAAGAACTGGGGTATGCATGGAGACCAGGCATAGGGGTCATTAGTGCTTGAACAGACAAGTGCCCAACTAGTTATGTTATATAAGAAACATCTTCCAGGGAGAATAGTTCCGTTAGGGGTTCCTTTCCCTGGGAGGCATGCCCTAAAGTGCATGTCCATTCTGCGAAAAGAGACGCAGGAAAAACATCTGGGGGCGTATAGATAAATAAGTGGAAGAAAAGATCATCTTTAGTTCACCGACCGAATATTCCCTTAAGAACGCTAGCTTTCGGCTTCACCCAGTCTGAGGTACACATCCGGCTGACCCGGCAGTAACAATCGCAGAGGTGCTCCCTTTACCACCTAGCCAAACAATCGGGAATGTAGGGGTAAGCACAGGAGCAGGCGACCCAGCTTGGCCAAAACTTAAGTCATATCGATGCATATAATGACGAATAAAAGGTACATGCGGAAGTGTGACACATGTGTTGGGCATGAAGCCCGTATAAATAAGCTTCTGTTTAAAGAAGCCCCCAGGTTTAATGAGCGCGGATAGCGCGTCACTTTATGAGCCTTTAAAGTCTATAAGAGAGAGAGAGAGGAGAAGGAGAGAAATGTAAGACAGAAAGTATATAAAAAATGGACAGAGGAAGGAGACGAGCACAGAGTCCGGCCCTAGGCATAGAATCTTCGTAGACGGGCTGCGTTCCATGGGTTTGGCTTGAGTCGGTAATCCGATGCATCTCGCAGGCGGTATGCTCCACCAGTTAGGACTTGGTTGATTATGAAGGGACCTTCCCACTTGGGCTTGAGTTTGTCCTTTTTCTTCTCCGGCAGGCGTAGAACTAATTCGCCAACGTTGTAATTTTTGGCCCGTACTTCTCTGCTTTGGTATCTTTGAGCCTGCTGTTGATAGAATGTGGAACGGGCTTTTGCCACGTCACGCACTTCCTCCAAGGCGTCCAAATTGTCCTGCCGATCGAGCTCGGCTTCTCTTTCTTCGTACATGCACACTCGAGGTGAGTCATGAATTATGTCGCAGGGCAAAACTGCCTCTGCGCCGTACACCATGAAGAATGGTGTGTATCCGGTGGTGCGATTCGGCGTGGTCCGCAGCCCCCAGTGTACGGAGTCGAGCTCCTCTACCCAGTGCGTATTAGATTCCTTAAGGGACCGCACTAATCTGGGTTTGATGCCGCTCATGATAAGACCATTTGCATGTTCGACCTGGCCGTTGGTTTGTGGGTGATAGACGGAAGCATAATCGAGCTTGATGCCCATGTTTTTGCACCAGAGTTTTACCTCATCGGCCGTAAAGTTCGTGCCGTTATCAGTGATCATGCTGTGGGGGATGCCGTAACGGTGTACAACCCCGGATATAAAGTCTATCACCAGTCCAGATTCGGTCGTCTTAACAGGCTTGGCTTCTATCCATTTGGTGAACTTATCCACCATGACCAGTAAGTATTTTTTCTTGTGGGTTCCGCCTTTAAGGGGTCCAACCATGTCAAGCCCCAGACCGTGAAGGGCCAAGTGATGGGGATAGTTTGGAGGGTGGTGGGTGGCATATGGCTTTGGTTTGCAAAAAGCTGGCAACCGACGCATCGTTGGACTAAGTCCTGGGCGTCTGCACGGGCCGTCGGCCAATAAAAGCCTGTACGGAAGGCCTTGCTTACAAGGGACCGACCTGCAGCGTGATGTTCGCCGAGTCCGGCATGAATTTCAGCCAGGAGGTTCCGCCCTTCCTCTTCGGAGATGCACCTTTGGAGGACTCCGGTAGTGATTTTCTTATAAAGCTCTCCCTCATGGACTTTATAGGCTTTAGATCGCCGCACTATGCAGTGTGCCTCATTTTGGTCCTCAGGGAGTTCCTGCCTGGTAAGGTAGGCGAGGAATGGTTCTGTCCACGGGGCGATGACGGCCATTATTACGTGGGCTGAAGGTGTTATTTCATTGGCAGAGCCTCCAAATGTGTCAGAGTGTTCGGTGTCGGGCAGTGCGGTTGGGTCCGAGCTGCTATTGCCAGGTTCCCCTTCCCATACTACGGACGGCTTGAACAACCGTTCCAAGAAGATGTTGGGGGGACTACATCGCGTTTTGCGCCGATGCATGCCAGGACATCTGCCGCTTGATTATTTTCCCAGGCTATATGGTGAAATTCGAGCCCTTCGAACCGAGTTGACATTTTTAGGACAGCGTTGTGATAAGCTGCCATTTTTGGATCCTTGGCATCAAAGTCTCCATTTATTTGGGATATTGCGAGGTTTGAGTCCCCGCGCACCTCTAGGCATTGAATGCCCATGGATGCTGCCATCCGGAGACCATGTAAAAGGGCCTCATATTCGGCTACATTGTTGGAGTCTGTGTACATTATCTGGAGTACATATTGAACTGTGTCTCCTGTGGGGGATGTCAAAACGACGCCAGCCCCTAGACCGGCCAACATTTTGGAGCCGTCGAAGTGCATGACCCAGTTTGAATATGTGCCGTTCTCTTTAGGGAGTTCGGCCTCCTTGCATTCTGCGACGAAGTCGGCCAAAACTTGCGACTTGATAGCTCGCCGTGGCTTGTAAGTTATGTCAAACGGGAGGATCTCAATGGCCCATTTTGCAATCCGGCCCGTCGCCTCGCGGTTATTTAGAATATCGTTAAGTGACATTTCCGAGGCTACTGTTATTGAACACTCTTGAAAGTAGTGTCGCAGCTTCCGGGATGCCATAAATACCGCGTATGCAATCTTTTGATAGTGCGGGTACTGTGACTTGCACGGAGTAAGGACAGTGGACACATAATAGACCAGCTTTTGAAGGGGGAATTTGTGTCCGTCCGTTTCTCGTTCGACGACGAGCACTGCGCTTATGACCTGATGGGTTGCTGCAATGTATAATAGCATTGGTTCACCAATGTTTGGCGCGGCCGAGACTGGCTTTGTTGCCAAGATGGCTTTTATTTGGTCGAGTCCGGCCGTGGCTGCATCCGTCCACTCGAAGTGTTCGGTGCGTCGAAGGAGGCGGTAAAGGGGTAGGGCCTTTTCTCCTAAGCAGGAGATAAAGCGGCTTAGAGCCGCCACGCATCCGGTTAATTTTTGTATTTGTTTGAGGTCCTTTGGGATATCCAATTGTGATAGAGCTCGGATCTTGGCTGGATTTGCTTCAATTCCTCTACCGGATACAATGAAGCCCAAGAGCTTTCCCGCTGGAATGCCGAAAACGCATTTTTCTGGGTTGAGCTTGATGTCGTATGTTCGGAGGTTATCAAATGTTAGCCTCAAGTCGTGTACTAGAGACTCGACATGTCTTGTTTTAACGACCACATCATCTATGTATGACTCCACTGTTTTGCCGATCTGGTTTGCCAGACATGTCTGAATCATGCGCTGATATGTTGCACCGGCATTTTGAGCCCGAAGGGCATTGTGTTGAAGCAGAATGGGCCGTATGGTGTGATGAATGTCGTTGCGGCTTGGTCTGACTCTGCCATCTTTATTTGATGGTAGCCGGAGTATACGTCGAGGAAACACAACGAATCGTGTCCTGCGGTAGTGTCGATAATTTGATCGATGCGGGGGAGAGGGAAGGGATCCTTTGGGCAAGCCTTGTTAAGGTCTTTGAAATCAACGCACAGGCGCCAGGATTTGTCCTTCTTTGGTACCATCACCAGGTTTGCTAGCCAGTCCGGATGTTTGATCTTTGATGAATCCGGCCTCCAATAGCTTGGCTAGTTCCTCTCCCATGGCCTGTCTCTTAGGTTCAGAAAAACGTCGAAGAGCCTGTTTGACTGGCTTGAATCCTTTTAGGATATTTAAGCTGTGTTCGGCCAGCCTGCGTGGGATTCCTGACATGTCTGAAGGGTGCTAGGCGAAAATGTCCCAGTTCTCTCGTAGGAACTCTCGCAGTGCGGCGTCTACATCAGGGTTTAACTATGCCCCGATGGAAGCTGTTTTATTGGGGTCCGTTGGATCGACCTGGAATTGGACTATTTCGTCCGCTGGTTTAAAGGAGGTGGACTTGGATCTTTTATCGAGTATCACATCATCCCTATTCATCGTGGAGCGCAGCGCAGTCAGTTCCTCAGCCGCTAGGGCTTCGGATAGCGCCTCGAGGGCCAGTGCGGCTGTCTCGTTTTCGGCGCGGAGTGCTATGTCCGGATCACTAATGAGAGTGATGATTCCGTTAGGCCCGGGCATCTTGAGCTTCATGTACCCATAATGGGGTATTGCTTGGAAGACTGTAAAGGCTTCCCGCCCTAGCAGAGCGTGATATCCTCTACTGAACGGGGCCACCTGGAATGTGACCTCTTCGGACCTGTAATTATCTGGCGTGACGAACACCACATCTAGTGTGATTTTTCCTGTACAGCGCGCTTCCTGACTGGGGATTATTCCTCTAAAAGTTGTGCTGCTTCGCTCAATGCGGTTCCAGCCTATTTCCATTTTTGAAGGGTTTCCACATAAATGAGGTTCAATCCGCTGCCGCCATCCATGAGTACCTTGGTAATACGAAAGCCGTCCACTATTGGACTGAGGACCAATGCGGCTGGTTCTCGGGCTGTTCGGAATTTAGGTTCGTCACTGGCGTTAAAAGTAATAGCCGTGTCACTCCATGGGTTTATTGTTGCTACTTTGTAGACTTCGGCAAGGCCGCGGAGTGTTCTTTTTCACATATTATTTGATGTGAAAGTCTCAAAGACTGTTAATACCGTACTGGTTTCTCTGGGGTGGCTTTCTGTGGCTTCTGGAATTACAAGATCTTCGCCAACTTTTGCCACCTGCCGGAGTATCCAACATGCACTAAGGCTGCGAGTTGGTGTGGCGCCTTCTGCACTGTGAATTTTACAGGGTCCATCAAGCCATCCTTCCAGTACGGTTCCGTGCCCTGTAGAGGGCTTTTTCTTTTTGGTATTGAACCCAGGTGTCTGACGATGATGCACCCTTTTATTTCGGACCGGGTTTGTATTCAAGGCCGGATTGTCCCAAAATTTTGTTTCGGTTTTCCAGGCGCTTTCCATCGCATAGTACTTTCGTACTATGGACGCCAAGTCAGCAAAGCGTGTAATATCACGGCGACTTATGGCGTTGAGGATTCCCTTGTCCGTGCAATTATTGCAGAACAATGAAATTGCGTCTTCCTCGCGGCAGTCCTTTATCCTGTTCATAACCAGGAGGAATCTGGCCCAGTAATGATGTACTGTTTCTTCGGGCTCTTGTCTAATTTGGGATAGATCGCTTATGTACGGGTGGGTGGGTGGAATAAAATCCGAAACCTCACCCAATCTATGACCCAGGGGCCAAGGAGTCTCCGAACTCGGACGTTGGGATTCTTGGATGCGGCCCAATGAATCTAGTCCGTAGCCTGACTTTAAGTTCAGGTCTTGAGTGATATCCTCCCCTCCACGGGTATCCAGCTTGGGGGGATCGGGGATCCGGACATAGCTAGTCCTTAAGATAGATGAAGGGTCACCGCACTGTCCTCTACCACGACAACGTGATGGGTGACCTAGGGAGAGTTAATCTCTCTCAGATTGGGTTTAGGCCCCATCTGGTCGTAATCCGTAGCGACTCCCAGGGTGGCGATGTGATCCAAGAGCTCGTTTAGGGAAGAGAGCTCCATTGGATCTAGCTGCTCGGCGAATTCCGAGTTGACGTGAAGATTGCTTTCGATGACCCGAGAGGTCATCGTCGGCGCAGCAGTTGAACAGGCAGTCATAAGGAAACCGCCTAGCTAGAGAGTTTGGCCGACAGCCTAAGCTCCCTTAGCAATGGTGCCGTCTTTAAAGACGGGATGAGGCATCCTTCCTGAGGGCGACGGCACAGAGGAACTCTCAATGAAAGCACCAATTTCGGTGTCAAAACCGGCGGATCTTGGGTAGGGGGTCCCAAACTGTGCATCTAGATCGGATGGTAACAGGAGGCAGGGGACACGATGTTTTACCCAGGTTCGGGCCCTCTTGATGGAGGTAAAACCCTACGTCCTGCTTGATTGATATTGATGATATGGGTAGTACAAGAGTAGATCTACCACGAGATCAGAGAGGCTAAACCCTAGAAGCTAGCCTATGGTATGATTGTTGTTTTTCCTATGGACTAAACCTCTCCGATTTATATAGACACCAGAGAGGGCTAGGGTTACACAGAGTCAGTTACAATGGTAGGAGATCTGCATATCCGTGTCGCCAAGCTTGCCTTCCACGCCAAGGAAAGTCCCTTCCGGACACGGGACGAAGTCTTCAATCTTGTATCTTCATAGTCCAGGAGTCCGGCCGAAGGTATAGTCTGGCCATCCAGACACCCCCTAATCTAGGACTCCCTTAGGCTCGCTTCCCAGTGAGCCCGCACAACGTACGGCTCACATGCTTATCGGTGAGCCTTCGCATTAGAGGACAACTTGCACGCCTCTCGGTCAGCCTGCCTACCGGACTCCGCTCGCACGCCTCTCGTTCAGTCAAGCAGCTGTCCGCACGACACCTCCTATAGCCATTAAAAACAAAACACATGGCATCACGTGAATTGTTAACAAAACGCACATGATTTGAATTATACAAACATTTGAGATATTAAAGTGGCAGCTATTTTTTCAAAATGCCTTTATTGGCTGTTATTCGAGTCCGCCTTCTCTCAAAATGGACACGAAAAATACCACAGCATGTCGGGTGCCATTCCATGATAGCATGCCAAGTTTCATGAATTTCAGATGAGTTTTGGATTTACTAGAATTTAAAATCAAAGTATCTCAATGTTTTGTCGGCAATGATTAGTGCCATGGTGTTTGAAATTCATTCTCATTTCTTGCACGGGACCTAAGCATGCACCCAAGGACACATATTTGAGTTTTCAACCAATATATATGCACTGAAGCATGTGCATGTAGTTCAAATTTGAATTATGCACATAAAATGCCTAGAAAACCCAGTTAATGTATAAAAATGTCCAAACGAACCCCAAAAAATTCCAAAATTTAACACAACACTCCTGTTGTTCTATGTTCACACTAGAATTTTTTGTAAAAGCAATAAGAGGCAACGGATATTCTTTGGTCCCCAAAGGTGGCACGTTCCCTACCGAAACCATTAGGATTGTTGTGAGAAGCTCCTGTTTGTGAGAAGCTTATGCCCAAACCTGCCCCAAATGGGAGAAATTTTTTACCATGACATGTTGATGCCGCTCCATGACAGCATGCCAAGTTTCATGAATTTCAGACGAGTTTTGGATTTACTAGAATTCAACGACCAGGTATCTCAATGTTTGCGGCCGAGTGACGGTGGCAGGGTGTTTGAAATTCGTTCCCATTTCTTGCATGGGACCTAAGCACGCACCCGAGGACACATATTTGATTTTTCAACCAATTTATATGCACTAGAGCATGTGCATGTAGTTCAAATTTTAATTATGCACATAAAATGCCTAGAAAACCCAGCTAATGTATAAAAATGTCCAAACAAACCCCAAAAAATTCCAAAATTTAACACAACACTCCTGTTGTTCTATGTTGACACTAATTTTTTTTGAAAGCAATAAGAGCCAACAGATATCGTTTCGTCCCCCAAGGTGGCACGTTCCCTAATGAAATCATCATGCTTGTTGTGAGAAGCTCTAGTTTGTGAGAAGCTTATGCCCAAACCTGCCCCAAATGGGACAAAAATTTTACCACGGCATGTTGATGTCGCTCCATGATAGCATGCCAAGTTTAATGAATTTCAGACAAGTTTTGGATTTACTAGAATTTAAAAACGAGGTATCTCCATGTTTGCGGCCGAGTGACGGTGGCTGGGTGTTTGAATTCATTCCCGTTTCTTGCATGGGACCTAAGCATGCACCCAAGGACACAGATTTGATTTTCAACCAATTTATATGCACTGCAGCATGTGCATGTACATCAAATTTAAATTGTGCACATAAAATACCTAGAAAACCAAGTTAATGGTTAAAAATGTCCAAACGAGCCCCGAAAAATTCCATAATTTAACCCAACACTCCGGTTGTTCTATGTTGACACTAGAAATTTTTTGAAAGCAATAAGAGGCAACGAATATCATTTCATCCCCAAAGGTGGCACGCTCCCTACCGAAACCATCAGGCTTGTTGGAGAAGCTCTTGTTTGGGATAAGCTTATGTCCAAACCTGCCACAAATGGGACAAAAAATTTACCACGACATGTTGATGTCGCTCCATGATAGCATGCCAAGTTTCATGAATTTCAGATGAATTTTGGATTTACTAGAATTTAAAAACCAGGTATCTCAATGATTGCTGCCGAGTGACGGTGGCAGGGTGTTTGAAATTCATTCCCATTTCTTGCATGGAACCTAATCATAAACCCATGGACACATATATGATTTTTCAACAAATTTATATGCACTGGAGCATGTGCATGTAGTCAAAATTTGAATTATGCGCATAAAATGCCTAGAAAACCTAGTTAATGTATAAAAATGTCCAAATGAACCCCAAAAAATTCCAAAATTTAACATGACACTCTTGTTGTTCTATGTTGACACTATAATTTTTTTGAAAGCAATAAGAGGCAACAGATATTGTTTCGCCCCAAAGGTGGCACGTTCCATATAGAAACCATTAGGTTTGTTGTGCGAAGCTCTTGTTTCTGAGAATCTTATGCCCAAACCTGCCCCAAATGGGACAAAAAATTTACCACGACATATTGATGCTGCTCCATGATAGCATGCCAAGTTTCATGAATTTCAGACGAGTTTTTGATTTACTAGAATTACAAAAGCAGGTACCTCAATGTTTGCTGGAGAGCCACGGTGTCGTGGTGTCCGAAATTCATCTCCATTTCTTGCATGGGACATTAGCATAAACCCATGGACACATATATGATTTTACAACCCATGTTGGTGCACCAGAGCATGTGCATGTAGTTTAATTTGAATTATGCACCTGAAATGGCTAGAAAGCCAATTTAATGTATAAAATGTCCAAACGAACCCTGAATAATTCCAATTTTTTTACGACACACATATAGTTGCATGTTCACTGCAGATAAAAGTTCTAGCAATTCAAACACCGTCCATTGCCGTTGTGACCCCATCATGTAATTCAAATCAAGTAGATCCCACACAGTTTATTATCACCAACCGTGTGAGATGCAGTACGAAATATCCTAGAGCACCATCGGTGTATAGTACGCCTATGGCTTATGCGAGAAGGTGCATCGGCTACAGTCCACAACTGGCGTGTCAAGCACACTAGCTTGCTCCCCAAATAGCATTTCTTTGTTCAATCATCGCTGGTGAAAGATGGGGACATGGACCCGCGTCGTGTGGGCAACTTCGGCGGTCCACTCCGGTGAGAGCGCGGCCGCAGCCGCCATGCGTGTGCTAACATGGTGCATGAGCACGACCGCAATCTGTGACCGGGCGGCCAGGGCAGCCCAAACGGCCACTGTTGCTTCTCACGTGGCGGCAACAACATCTGCCTCGGGGATAGCAACTGGCGAGAGTGGCACAACATCTGTCTATTCTACAGCGGTGGCCTTAGCCCTGATGGAAGCTGCCCACGACCATGTCGAGGCCGTCCATGCCCAGCTCATGGCGGTCACTACACAAATCGAACAACGCTTCTTCGACAACGATCGGCAACCCATGGTCGAAGAGTTGGCAATCACCGAGAGCGTTTGAGCAGCCATCTGTTCCTCTACCGCATACCTTACCACGACGGAGCCCGTCCAAGCTCAGATCACGGCCACCCACGCCCAGCTCGTGGCGGCCTTTTCCAAAGAGATGGCGGACGCGGATGGCGAGATGCTTGCCGAGTATGGTGCGATGAATGCCATGGAGTCCCTTGCCCAGGAGACCGACGGGCACCAGCCATAGTAGTACTCTTTGTTTTGTTTAATTAAGGGCGCTAGTCTTTAATTCGTTACAGTAATGTTTTGGTCAGCTAGCTCTGTTTAATTGCTGAACTTGCTCGATTAAGAAGTGCCGGTGTGCTGTAGTCTCCTTTGTATACCCAAGTTATGCAATGACGTGGATGACCACTGTAACCAGGGAAATTCAAACCAAAATTTTTGACGTTCAAACTCATCACACACGGGTTAAGCTATCTAAATCGTTTGTGATGTTCACATATCCACTACTAGGGAAAACCCTAGTAGTAGCGTGGGTTTTGATGCTATCAGCAGCGCGGGTAGCCGCGCTACTACTACGGTGCTACAGCTAACAGTTAGTAGTAGTGCGGTATAAACCAGCGCTACTAATATTGACTATATCATTAGTGCTTTTATGGAACATGCTACTATTAAGTAGGTGTAGCGCTTTTCTATCCCCGCGCTACTGCTGTATCTTTCATCATTTTCCCTGTTCCCTGCCCCGTTTCACGTTTCAGTTTATAGTTTATAAACTGAAGATTGACATGTACCAGATAACAATATCAATAACCACAATACCATATAGTCATACAGTAGTCATACAATAGCATAAAGCATTATAGGTACTCATACATAGTCAACATGCATCCTCACATGAATATAGCATATATGATAAGCAGTACTAGCTAGGTAGTCTAACAGCCACACATATATAGCAGTTCTACTAGGTATATATAGTCATACAGCCACACGCATATGTAGTTCTAGATGATATCGACGACGATCATCATCCTCAATCCTGGGCGGTGGGTGTTCCTGGTAGTAATTAGGATGGCCTGTTCAACACGAAGATTCTTGCCAACGAGGAATCTCTTCTACCCAACAGAGTTTAAATGTGTGCGACCGTCCGTGTCCACGCCGTAAGTACAGGTGGTGACGGAGCCCATTGCGGTAAGGCATAGTCTAGCTGAGCCTTCTTCATCAGGCTCGATACCACAACTCACAGATAGGCTCTTTGGCAATTTCTGAATAAGAAAAACATATCAATTAATATGTATCCTCGCACATACTCTTGCAAATATATTTCTACTAAGTATAGATTTCTACACTATCAAAAGACACAACACTACACATTTCTACTAAGCATAAATTCTACTAATAAGTATATATGGATTATCTTCACTATTAATAGTTCCTTGGATTTTACACTAATAAGCATGTGATCAGACTCTACACTAAAGCATATTATCGGATTCACTAAGCATATCATCAGATAATTTGCATTTGTAAGTATAACAATAAAGCATATCATCGGATTCACTAAGCATATCAAATTACTACAGTTAGTATAATATACCATATCATGCCGATCGACCATGGTACTTGTTAGGCGGGTCATGAATGGCACCCCGACAAAGTCATCACGTGGCGGAATTATGTCCTATAGGTTGCACACCTCCTCCTCGCTCAGCCTCATTCATTGAGCTACGATGGCTTCATGAAGTGGGTTCTCACCATCTTCATCGAGTGGGTCCTCATCATCTTCATCATCTTCCACCTTGTTGATATAAATGATATCCAGCTTGGGTCTTTCTGCTCTGAAGGAGAAGCTGATCAACTCACCACCAGTAACATGCATGCGGGCGAGGAAGCGGGCCCATCCATCTCCTCCAATCTACAACATATTGCGTCTTTTCTCGACCTCCATAGTGTAGGCCCCCAGGAGCCTCAAAGATCACAGTGTCTCCTATCAGCTTGTTGAATTTCAACCTCACATTGCATGGGACGATCTGTGTAAAAAAGCAAAATGACACAATGCAGTAATGCCAACACTAAAAACAAAATAGTTGTTACATTTCATATAATTTCTTACCGCCGCATGACGAAAACTCGGCTGGAAGTAGATGTCGAACAGCTTGCCAGTTGCAAGGCTACTGGCGCACATTGACTTGCACAGTCAACATGGTGGTGGTGGTGGCGCCATTTTCCTAAAGCAATATGAGCAAAGGATTAACGATCCACTTCATAGGAAATAAAAACAGTAGCATGTGATATTTTGGGTTCTTCTTCAGTTATATTTTCATAGTGGAACCCGATCCCAAAAAGTAAACAACAAGCTCTCAATTAACTTACTAACACCTTCTATAATAGAACTAACACTAGCAGGCAGATGCCAAATCAGCCAACAAGACTCACATCCAACAAGTTCTCAATTAGCTTACTAACACCTTCCAGAATAGAACCAATAGCTAGCAGAATGCCATATCTTGTGTACATATCACCAATATCTCTAGATGAAGAGATTCTTCTGTGAGAAGCAATTTGTTGGACAATTATAATCCTAAGATCTAGTAAAATATAAGATGACAAGGTACCACCTACCAAAGCATTTCAGTGGCACCTATTGCCGAAAAAACTTTTCACAAATATCAACCAAATCAGGGTACCACCTACCAAGACATTTCATCTAATTTGGCCCCTATTGCCTAAGACAACTGATTAAAAAACAAGTGGATTAATTGGGATTAACTTAGCACTTGCAAACCAAATACTTGTATCAAAACCAATATCTAGCAGATCACGGTACCACCTACCAAAGCATTTCAACTAAATTGACACCTACATTTTGCCAAAAAATAACTTATTACAGAAAACAAAAGCATCTAGTTATCCATGTACATAAAAAATAACAATAAAAGGGTGCGTTTATTTCCAAGCATCTAGCTAGGTCGTGCCAAATCTTTAGAGGTAACGAACTACACCTCACTTTGCCGCTGCCTATCCATCTGAAATTCGTAAGCCCTCGTTGCATATAGCTAGGACCGCCCTCGGGGGGTGCTGACGAGGAGGGGGGATGCCATGGTGACATCGGTCGGGGGTGCTGACAAGGGGAAGGCCGGTAACTTTCCTATGAGAGGGGGCGATGACAACGGACGGCGAGGGGATCGAGGGCGGTCGGCCAAAGGCGCCCGGCCAGAGCTCGCGGGCGGCGACAGAGTGGGCGTCAAGAGGGTGGAGGAGCAGCAGAGGGGCGCAAGAGGGGGAGGAGCATTACCTGCGGCGGCGGTGGCGGTGGTGCGCGGTGGTGGAGGAGAAACCCTAACTGCAGCTGCCGGCGTCGGGCGGAGGGGGACGATTGAAAGAGATGAGGGTGCGGGGGGGCCGACCCACGGGTTTTCTTTTGCTGTAGCAGTAGCGCTGGAGCAGGGAGCGCGCTACTGCTAAGCCCAATAGGAGTAGTGCTTTATCCTGAAAAAACGCTACTGCTAAGGCTAAGCATGTAAAAAAACATCAAAAATATACATTGGTCATCATTGATCTTTTTGTATAGAATCTAAATAGTCAACATGAATCCTCACCTGTATAGGTACAGGTGAAGATTCATATTGCAGCCACAAATCCTACACATACAGTTCAATAAAGACCAAGTGCTCGTGATAGTTTGAGAAGTAACATATTTAAGGTGGTAAACACTCTATTCGCTTAGCAGTATGTGACTAAAATTAATTAGTTGCAAGAGGGGATGATACTTAGCAGCAGTGAGTGTTGGAGAAATGCGCTACAACTAAGTACGTTAGCAGTAGCACATTCATGAAAAGTGCGCTACTAATATACCTAGCCTGGAGGCAACACCCTGGCAATTGTAGGAGTAGCAGCACTCTTTTCACCTAGCACGCTACTGCTATTGGGCTATTAGTAGCGCGGTCTTCTACAGCGCGCTACTGGTAATTAGCAGTAGAGTTTGTTTTTAAACAACGCCACTGGTAAGGTTCAGTGTATAAGGTTTTCTCTAGTAGTGATTGTACACAATTCTGAATAAGGGACCGTGTCTGATGACACTTTGAGCGCCAGTTTTTTTCGAACCGATTCCAAAATTTTGGCTTCTGTAGAAATATCTACCTCCCCGTCCCCTCGCCCTTACCAAAAGCCACATTTCCCCTGTTTCTACCTTCCTTTCCAAGTTGAAACCTTCACTCCTTGCTTGCAGCGCCGCCTCCTCACCGATGACCCTCCTTCACACTGCTTGGCCTCATCTATCTAGGTAGGTAATCCACACCCGACCCCCATCCTCCTGCTCCTTCCACATCCCACATGCACCGACTATCGGTGCAACACCTTCCACCCAAATCACCGACCCCTCCACCAAATAAGCGCCTCCCTAAGACATGGTGCATGCAGTATAGCCAGGATCTCAAGGAGCATTTTGCAAAGGAGAAGCAAATTGCGGCCGCACGCGCGGATGAGGTCGTGATGGCTGCCATTCATGCTGACCCCCAGATCTTGGAGGGGCACCTTGCCATTTGCTAGCTACGCCGGTTAAGCATGCTCGGTTTACCCGTTGTGTGTGCTCCTCCTGCCTTTCTTTAACAAATTCTAGTGCATTGTGCTATCTAATTTTACCATGCAATCTGTTGCTCTAGTGTATATTTTCTATATGCCGTGCAGTGTGGTGCTCACTTATTAACTGTTTGGTTAGTTAGTTGTCATCTTCAGTTAACTGTTTGGTTCAATTTTGCAAATGTGATGTTCAATTCTTCAGGCTGCAATTTTGTATTGTCTTCCATGTGAGAAATAAATCGAATTTATCTTTACAAAATACATGAGAAACGAATACAATTACTATTTGTCCAAGCTCTCAAGCATGCTTGGTTTGGTTATACGTTGTGAAATGTGATGCTCAGTTAATGTTTGGTTCATTTGTTATGGTGTTTAGTTAACAGTTTGGTTCAATTCTGCAATGCGATGTTCAATAGTTGTGGGTGCATTCTATTATTGTATACCATGTGAGAAGTAAATCAAATTTGGCTATACTAAATACATGAGAAACAAATACAATTGCTATATTTCCAAGTTGTTAAGCATGCTTGGTTTGGTTAACTGTCTGATCTTCTATTAGGAGTATATTATATTGTGCAATGTGGTGCTCAGTTAACGTTTGGTTGATTTGTTGTGGTGTTTAGTTAACTGTTTGGTTCAATTCTGCAATGCGATATTCAATTGTTGTGGGTGCATTCTGTTATTGTATACCATGTGAGGAATAAATTAAATTTGGCTGTACTAAATACATGAGAAACAAATAAATTGCTTTATTTCCAAGTTGTTAAGCATGCTTGGTTTGGTTAACTGTCTGATCTTCTATTAGGAGTATGGTATATTATGCAATGTGGTGCTTAGTTAATGTTTGGTTTATTTGTTGTGGTTTTTAGTTAACTGCTTGGTTCAATTCTGCAATGCGATGTCCAATTGTCGTGGGTAGAATTTTGTATTGTTGTGCATGTGAGGAATAAATCGAATTTGGCTGCACTTAATACATGAGAAACATATACAAGTGCTATATTTCCTAGTTCTTAATCATGCTTGGTTTGGATAAATGAGTTTTCCATGTGGCTTGAATTAATCTGATGAATCTGCAATGTGCTTATTTTTCATCAACATATTTTACTGATAACATGTGAACCCTTACTTAACCTAATAACTAACTACCTTATATGTGTTGCAGGGAAACAATGGGAAGCATTGAGGTTTACAATCGAGGTTAGCACATGCATGGTCCGTTTTCTAATATCACATTATTGTGCAACTTCAGGAATCATTCTAATATTTAGGTTATTAACAATTTGGTCTTGCACATGTAGGTCCTACCATCAGAGGTTTTGACCCACTGTTCGACCCTTTTTGCATATGGGGAAATGAGTTGTCCATGAATATCAATCAAGTCAAGAAACTCAGAAAGATTGTTAGGATAGAGAAATTAGCGACAAAAACAACAAGATCTTTGTGTGCACAAGTAAGAAGACATCAGTCAACTACAAGATGGTACTAACTATTATACCTTGCCTTTTTTATTCCGTTGCCCAATTTCGAATATAGAGAAGATATTTATGCACATCCTTGTTTTCAGGCCTTTCCAAAGCAGCTCACTGATGATTACCTCTCAAACCACCTCTATGGTCAGGAGGCGAGGAAGGTTTTCATACAACACCCACAGTTCAAAATTGAAGTGTTCCTGAAGAGGACGAAGGACGGACTGTCAATCATCCATAGGCACTGGCCTAAAGTTGCAAAGACCTTCAACTTGAACAAAGGCTCAATATTCCCCTTCCGCTTCAGCAATTTTCCAGATGAGATGCATCTTTCTATGTACTGTCTATGATGCTAATTTCGAAAGGTTCTAGATGTTGCATGTGAAACTTGGTGCTGGCGCAGTTGTGTAATGTGGTAGCTGAGTGCTGAAGCTATATCATGTTGTACTCTGATGTATTTCAATTATGAAATCCTACTTCCTTAATATGGAAATGAAATATATTATGTGCTTAATATGAATGTCAATTAGATTAATAAATGGATTATTAGTAATAGGGTAATTAGCCTGCTAATGGCCAATTAGCAGGGCCAATTAGCCTGCTAATTAGGTTGTTCTATTAAAAATGGTTATTCAGAAAACACCATGGGCGATGACCTTAGGCAATGCACACAGTTTTTTGGAATAAACCGTCTTGGATCAATGAACAATCACACACGACATTCTCTTAAAAACTGTTAGTGTTAGGCCACCTTGCGCAAACATTTACCACATAAAAACTGTGTGTGATGGACAACCTTTGCCACAAAGTTTCTTCTACGCACCGTGTGTGATGCATTCAATAATGCAAACGATAAAATTCTTAATACCGTGTGCAATGGCAATGCTATCACAAACGATTTAAAGGGGAAAACTGTGTGTGATGTAGCTGCGAACGGAAACGTTTTCCTTGGAGAGACTGTGTGGGCTGTATATACGAACCTAAACGTTTAGGGGGGGCTGACTGTGTGGGATGTACTTACGACCAGAAACGATTTCGCCTGTATGATTGTATTTTTTGAGCACTACCGTACGTATAACCGTATTTGATCGCTCGCTGATCGCACACGACCTCATTTTGCCGAGCGTGTGTGCCAGGAGGGCATATCCCCGATGGTTTCTGGGTCGTGTGGGAAGGACCCTCCTACCGCCCACACTCACTTGGCAACGGTTCCAAATGCCGTCGCGGAAAGGGGTTACAAACCGTTTGTATAGCACCTCGTTGTACTGTAGGCCAAACTAAACCCATAATTCGAGGAGACTTGCAAAGATATCAAATCAAGCATATAAGAATTCACAGAAGAACCAAATATTATTCATAGATAAACTTGATCATAAATCCACAATTCATCGGATCTCGGCAAATACACCGCAAAAGTATTACATCGAATAGATCTCCAAGAACATCGAGGAGAACTTTGTATTGAAAATCAAAGAGAGAGAAGAAGTCATCTAGCTAATAACTATGGACCCGAAGGTCTATGGTAAATGATACGTCTCCGTCGTATCTACTTTTCCAGACACTTTTGCCCTTGTTTTGGACTCTAACTTGCTTGATTTGAATGGAACTAACCCGGACTGACGCTGTTTTCAACAGAATTGCCATGGTGTTATTTTTGTGCAGAAATAAAAGTTCTCGGAATGACCTAAAACTTCACAGAAAATATTTTTGGAATTTATAAAATATACTGGCAAAAGAATCAAGACCAGGGGGCCAACACCCTGTCCATGAGGGTGGGGGCGTGCCTCCCCCTGGGCGCGCCACCTGCCTCGTGGGCCCCCTGGTGCTCCACCAACCTCAACTTCAACTCCATATATTCACGTTCGGGGAGAAAAAAAATCAGAGAGAAGGATTCATCACATTTTATGATACGGAGCCGTCGCCAAGCCCTAAACTCTCTCGGGAGGGCTGATCTGGAGTCCGTTCGGGGCTCCGGGGAGGGGAATCCGTCGCTGTCGTCGTCATCAACCATCCTCCACCACCAATTTCATGATGCTCACCATCGTGCGTGAGTAATTCCATCATAGGCTTGCTGGACGGTGATGGGTTGGATGAGATTTATCATGTAATCGAGTTAGTTTTGTTAGGGTTCGATCCCTAGTATCCATTAGGTTCTGAGATTGATGTTGCTATGACTTTGCTATGCTTAATGCTTGTCACTAGGGCCCGCGTGCCATGATTTCAGATCTGAACCTATTATGTTTTCATGAATATATGTGAGTTCTTGATCCTATATTGCAAGTCAAGAGTCACCTACTATGTGTTACGATTCGGCAACCCCGAAGCGACAATAATCGGGACCACTCCCTATGATGACCGTAGTTTGAGGAGATCATGTATTCACTAAGTGTTAATGCTTTGGTTCGGTACTCTATTAAAAGGAGGCCTTAATATCCCTTAGTTTCCAATAGGACCCCGCTTCCACGGGAGGGTAGGAAAAAAGATGTTATGCAAGTTCTTTTCCATAAGCACGCATGACTATATTCGGAATACATGCCTACACTACACTGATGAATTGGAGCTAGTTCTGTGTCACCCTATGTTATAATTGTTACATGATGAACCGCATCCGACATAATTATCCATCACTGATCCATTGCCTACGAGCTTTTCACATATTGATCTTTGCTTAGTTACTTTACTGTTTCCACTGTTACAATTCCTATAAAAACTGCTACTATTACCTTTGCGACCGTTACCGCTACTTCCATACTACTTTGCTACTAAATACTTTGCTGCAGATATTAAGTTATCCATGTGTGGTTGAATTAACAACTCAACTGCTAATACTTGAGAATATTCTTTGGCTCCCCTTGTGTCGAATCAATAAATTTCGGTTGAATACTCTACCCTCGAAAACTGTTGCGATCCCCTATACTTGTATCATGAAAGTAAACTACCATGATTCTTTTTCCTACTATACATTATTTTGCTCTCTTTACTGGTAGATGCATTAAGGTAAAGATGAAGCCTGTCACATGTGTGTTCCATATCTTAGTGTTCTCAAGAGTGATGTGTTAGGAGATAAACAATATAACTTGGGGGCTATTGTTGCACGGAGGTTGCATAACAACATTATTAATGGGGATTTTTTTGGAGGAATTTATGCAACTCGTGTAGCTAATTTTCTTGAGATACCCATACCTGAAACTGATATGGAGTTGCCTCCTGCTTATCTAGATTATGATGCTATGGTTCGTCATCAGTTTGTTGAGAGGAACTAACAGTTCCTCCAATACCGACTAATCTTTGACAGGCATCGCATTGTCAATGTTGTTGTCCCTGCTCCTGGTTTCTTTGACTTTCAGGGAAAAGGAGATATATTATAACCAGGGAGGAGGCAAACGAGTACGAGAGGAGGGCTGAAGCAGAATGCCTCCATGCTGTAGCTCATGAGGCAATAGCCGCTGCATCTCAGTATGACCCCAGTTACAACTTCGGATATCCGCCAGGCCAGCCATGGGACTAGACCAACTTAGTCCAAAAGCCTAAGCTTGGGGGAGTACGTATTTCTCACCGACATTATATTCATGTTCACACACTCGTTCTAGTTGTCGGTGCTCATACTTTTTCATTGTACCATCCATGCTAGTTTATTTTCTTTTTAAGTTTTCTTCTTGTGTGTTTGAAAAACCTTAAGAAAGCCAAAAATAATAGTTATAGCTTTTTGCTAGTTTACTTTCCATTCTTGTAGTAGTAGTAATTAAAAGAAAACCCAAAAAGATTTCTCGTTCTTCTTTTGCTTGTTGGGAGCTTTCCCACGTAAGTAGTTTTATTTCTTTTCTTTGGGGGTCAAGGGGAGAAGTCCATAATGAAGATGTTGAAAGTGGCTCTCTTTGATTATTATGGATTTAACCAAGAGCCCATATTACCTTGTCTTCTCCCTTGTATTAAAATGCTTGCAGATTCCAGCTTAGTCCAATGCACGTGCACTATTATTATTATCCACACCATTCGGTCGTGCAAGTGAAAGGCAATAATGACGATATATGATGAACTTATTGAGATAAGAGAAGCTGGTATGAACTCGGCCTATTATGAATGAACACGTTTGCAATGACAATTAGAGATTATAGTTGCTTATGCCATGCTTAATTAGCTAGGAGTTTATAATGGTTTACCTTGCGTGCCAACATGCTATTGAAATAGTTGTGATGTGGTATGATAGGGTGGTATCCTCCTTTGAACGGTTCAAGTGGCTTGACTTGGCACATGTTCACGCATGTAGATGAAACAAAATCAACAAAGCCTTCACGATATTTATGTTCATGGTGAATTATATCATACTCATGATTGCACTCAATGTTTATTAATTTTAATGCATGTTCATGACTGTTGTCGCTCTCTAGTTGGTCGCTTCCCAGTCTTCTTCTAGCCTTCACTTGTACTAAGTGGGAATACTGGTTGTGCATTCACTTCCATAAACCCCAAAGTTATTCCATATGAGTCCAGCATACCTTCCTATATGCGGTATTTACCTGCGGTTCCAAGTAAATTTGTATGTGCCAAACTCTAAACCTTCAAATGAAATTTTGTTTTGTATGCTCGAATAGCTCATGTATCAACTAGAGCTGTGTATATCTTCCATGTAACCGGGATGCCCAATCCCATGCTCTAAGCAAATCAAATCAAAATAATTGCAAACAAAACTCTCCCAGGGATGTTGCTAGTTGGAGGCACTCGTTGTTTCGAGCAAGCCATGGATTGATGCTTGTTGGTGGTGGGGGAGTATAAACTTTACCATTCTGTTTGGGAACCGCCTATAATGTGTGTAGCATGGAAGATATCGAGATCTCTCGGTTGTTATGTTGACAATGAAAGTATACCACTCAAAATATTATTCATCTCTATTTAAAAACTTGAGCTTTGGCACCTCTACAAATCCCTGCTTCCCTCTTCGAAGGGCTTATCTATTTAGTTTCATGTTGAGTCATCACCCTCTTATTAAAAAGCACCAGTTAGAGAGCACCACTATCCTTTGCATCCATTACTATTAATTTATAGGGTATGACTATGACTAGATCTCTTTTACCATGAATTACAATGTCTAGTGAGTCCTTGATCTTCAGAGGTGCTCTGCATTTATGTTTTGCGGTCTCAGAAAGGGCTAGCGAGGTACCATCTTGTTATATCATATTATGATTGTTTTGAGAAAGTGTTGTCATATGAGATTTATTATTATTGCCCACTAGTTGATTATGCCATTGATATGAGTAAACATGAGACCTAAATGTTATTGCGAGTATGGTTAGTTCATAATCTTTGCTGAAAATTTGAATGCTGGCTTTACATATTTACAACAACAAGAGCAAATAGAGTTTGTAAAAGTTTTTCTTTATCACTTTCAGTTTGTCAACTGAATTGCTTAAGGACAAGCAAATGTTTAAGCTTGGGGGAGTTGATACGTCTCCGTCGTATATACTTTTCCAAACACTTTTGCCCTTGTTTTAGACTCTAACTTGCATGATTTGAATGGTACAAACCAGGACTAACGCTATTTTCAGCAAAATTGCCATGGTGTTATTTTTGTGCAGAAATAAAAGTTCTCGGAATGACCTGAAACTTCACGTAGAATATTTTTGGAATTTATAAAAAATACTGGCGAAAGAATCAAGTCCAGGGGGACAACACCCTGTCCACGAGGGTGGGGGCGCGCCTCCCCCTGGGCGCGCCCCCTGCCTCGTGGGCCCCCTGGTGCTCCACCGACCTCAACTCCAACTCCATATATTCACGTTCGGGGAGAAAAAATCAAAGAGAAGGATTCATCGCGTTTTACGATACGGAGCCGCTGCCAAGCCCTAAACTCTCTCGTGAGGGCTGATCTGGAGTCCGTTCGGGGCTTCGGAGAGGGGAATCCATCGCCGTCGTCATCATCAACCATCCTCCATCACTAATTTCATGATGCTCACCGCCGTGCATGAGTAATTCCATTGTAGGCTTGCTGGACGGTGATGGGTTGGATGAGATTTATCATGTAATCGAGTTTGTTTTCTTAGGGTTTGATCCCTAGTATCCATTATGTTCTGAGATTGATGTTGCTATGACTTTGCTATGCTTCATGCTTGTCACTAGGGCCCGAGTGCCATGATTTCAGATCTGAACCTATTATGTTTTCATGAATATATGTGAGTTCTTGATCCTATCTTGGAACTCAATCACTAGTACAAAACGGAGCTTTAAAACCGGTTTGTAAGGGCCTTTAGTGCCGGTTATGGAACCGGCACTAAAGTGTGGGCACTAAAGGCCCCCCCCTTTAGTACCGGTTCGGCACGAACTGGCGCTAAAGTGCCACCACGTGGCGTGACCTCACGCCCTGGTATGGGGGACCTTTAGTACCGGTTGGTGTTACCAACCGGTACTAAAGGTTTTTTTGGGATTTTTTTTTGAAAATTTTGGATTTTTTTTTGATTTTTGATTTTTCTAAATTATTTGATGATTTAGTCTCTAATCACCTCTCTTAACTTCTCAAGTGTGGATCACTCATTCCAAATCATCTAACTTCCCGACCGGTCACCCATCCCTCTCACTACTCCAGCCCGAGCACGCTTAACTTTCGGGTTCTATTCTCCTTCGTTTCCAAGTCTGCACTTGTTGTTTTCCTGACAATAGTAAGATGTTAATCCTATTAACCCTCAGGAGTTTAGCTTGAGCATGAAGTCACACATTTCACCGTTTGAGTTTGAAACTATTATTCTAAAAAATAGTAATTATTTAGTAACGCTAATATTTCTTGAATAAGTTTGACCATAGTTTGACCAGATTTGACCAAAATTCAAAAAATTGAAATAATTATTTAGTAACACTAATATTCTTGAATAATTATGTAGTAACATTAATACTTCTTGAATAAGTAGTTTGACTAGATTTAACCAATTTTTTTTAAAAAACTGAAATTTGACCATATCTTTTTTTCCTTTTGGAATTTGAGGATTCTAAAAAATTCCAAACAGGCCATAGGCAGTCTCCATCGGATGCGGATTTTCGTGCTGAATTTTTTGATATATTATACGTTTTTTCCGACATCGGATGCAAAAGTTATAGCCGTTTTACATTTTCCCTACACTTTTTGCAAAACAGGTCCAAATTTAAGTTTTCAAATTTTCCTAACTAGTAGACGTAGTAATATAACTACCTCTCGAAGGATTTTATTTTTTGAAGTTTTTATCATTTTCTTTTGATTTTTTCAAAACTGAAATGGCGATACACGGGGGGGGGGGGTAGAGTTTGAAAATTGCCCTATAGTGCCGGTTTGTCTCTTCAACCGGGACTATAGGTTAAGACTCTGTAGTGTCGGTTGGTGACGCAACCCGGTACTATAGAATAGACCTTTAGTACCGGTTTGTGTCACAAACCGTCACTAAAGGGGCTCGTGGGGCCCTGGCCTGACGCCAGCCTACCACCACCCCTTTAGTACCGGTTCGTGGCACGAACCAGTACTAAAGGGTCATTACGAACCGGCACTAATGCATAGCCATTCGAACCGGCACTATTGATCACATTAGTGCCGGTATTTTACAAACCGACACTAATCTGGTTCACGTTTGACCCTTTTTCTACTAGTGAATAGTCACCTACTATGTGTTATGATCCGGCAACCCCAAAGTGACAATAATCGGGACCACTCCCGATGATGACCGTAGTTTGAGGAGTTCATGTATTAACTAAGTGTTAATGCTTTGGTCCGGTACTCTATTAAAAGGAGGCCTTAATATCCCTTAGTTCCCAATAGGACCCCGCTGCCACGGGAGGGTAGGACAAAAGATGTCATGCAAGTTCTTTTCCATAAGCACGTATGACTATATTCGGAATACATGCCTACATTACATTGATGAATTGGAGCTAGTTCTGTGTCACCCTATGTTATAACTCTTACATGATGAACCGCATCCGACATAATTATCCATCACTGATCCATTGCCTACGAGCTTTTCATATATTGATCTTTCCTTAGTTACTTTACTGTTGCCATGGTTACAATTCCTATAAAAACTGCTACTGTTACCTTTGCCACCGTTACCGTTACTTCCATACTACTTTGCTACTAAATACTTTGCTGTAGATATTAAGTTATCTAGGTATGGTTGAATTGACAACTCAACTGCTAATACTTGAGAATATTCTTTGGCTACCCTTGTGTCGAATCAATAAATTTGGGTTGAATACTCTACCCACGAAAACTGTTGTGATCCCCTATACTTGTGGGTTATCAGTAAACTACTCACACATCATCGGAGAGGCTATGGTGTTGATGTAGAAGCCCTCTGTGATTGATTCCCCCTCTGGTGGAGCGCTGCAAAAGTCCCCAAGATGGGATCTCACAGGTACAGAAGGTTGCAGCGGTGGAAAAGTAGTTTCGTGGCTCTGCCTGATGTTTTTAGGGTATAAGAGTATATATAGGCGGAAGAAATAGGTCGGTGGAGCTCCATGGGGCCCACGAGGGTCGGTGCGCGCCTACCCCCCTGGGAATGCTGCCTAACATAATTATCAATGTAATTTTCTTTATTGTGGCATGAGTGTTCAGATCCGAAAGATTCAAGACAAAAGTTTAATATCAATATAAGAATAATAATACTTCAAGCATACTAACAATGTAATCATGTCTTCTCAAAATAACATGGCCAAAGAAAGTTCATCCCTACAAAATCATATAGTTTGGCTATGCTCCATCTTCGTCACACGAAATACTCAAATCATGCACAACCCCGGTTTCATCCAAGCAATTGTTTCATACTTTGGTATTTTCATACTTTTTTAACTTTCACGCAATACATGAGGGTGAGCCATGGACATAGCACTATAGGTGGAATAGAATGGTGGTTGTGGAGAAGGCCAGAAAGAGGAAGATGGTCTCACATCAACTAGCCAGATTAATGGGCTATGGAGATGCCCATCAATAGATATCAATGTGAGTGAGTAAGGATTGCCATGCAACGGATGCACTAGAGCTACAAATGTATGAAAGCTCAACAAAAGAAACTAAGTGCGTGTGCATCCAACTTGCTTGCTCACGAAGACCTAGGGCATTTCAGGAAGCCCATCGTTGGAATATACAAGCCAAGTTCTATAACGAAAATTCCCACTAGTATATGAAACTGACAAAATAAGAGACTCTCTATAATGAAGACCATGGTGCTACTTTGAAGCACAAGTGTGGAAAAAAGGATAGTAGCATTGTCCCTTCTCTCTTTTTCTCTCATTTTTTAGAGACTTCCCTTTTTGGAGACTCTTTCTCTTTTTTTATTTCCTCACATGGGACAATGCTCTAATAACGAAGATCATCACACTTCTATTTATTTACAACTCAAGAATTACAACTAAATACCTAGAAAAAAATATGACTCTATATGAATGCCTCCGGCAGTTTACCGGGATGTGCAATGAATCAAGAATGACATGTATGAAAAAATTATGAATGGTGGGTTTGCCACAAATACGATGTCAACTTCATGATCATTCAAAGCAATATGACAATGATGGAACGTGTCATAATAAATGGAACAATGGAAAGTTGCATGGCAATATATCTTGGAATGGCTGTGGAAATACCATAATAGGTAGGCATGTTGGCTGTTTTGAGGAAGATATGAGGATGCTTATGTGTGATAGAGCGTATCGTATCACGGGGTTTGGATGCACCGCCAAAGTTTGCATCAACTTCTCAAGGTGAGAAAGGGCAATGCACGGTACCGAAGAGGCTAGCAATGATGGAAGGGTGAGAGTGCGTATAATCCATGGACTCAACATTAGTCATAAAGAACTCACATACTTACTGCAAAAATCTACAAGTCATGAAAACAAAGTACTACATGCATGCCCCTAGGGGAAGGGTTGGTAGGAGTTAACCATCGCGCGATCCCGACCTCCACACAAAGGAAGACAATCAAAAAAATACCTCATGCTTCAAATTTGTTTAGGCTCTTGGTTTAACCATCGAGCGATCCCGATCTTGGTATTTTATTCAAACAGCAAGCAAAACAAAAGAAAATAAAATGACGCTCCGAGCAAAACACATATCATGTGGTGAATAAAAATATAGCTCCAAGTAAAGTTACCGATGAACGAAGACGAAAGAAGGGATGCCTTCTGGGGCATCCCCAAGCTTAGGCCCTTGTTTGTCCTTGAATATTACCTTGGGGTGCCTTGGGCATCCCCAAGCTTAGGCTCTTGTCACTCCTTATTCCATAGTCCATCAAATCTTTATCCAAAACTTGAAAACTTCACAACACAAAACTTAACCACTGAGGTACTGTTGTGAACTCATTCTGAATTCATATTGGTGTAATATCTATTGTATTCCAACTTCTCTATGGTTCATACCCTCCGATACTACTCATAGATTCATCAAAATAAGCAAACAACACATAGAAAACAGAATCTGTCAAAAACAAAACAGTCAGTAGAAATCTGTAACTTGTGAATATTTATAGAACTCCAAACATTCTGCCAAATTAGGAAGTCCTAGTAAATTTGTTTATTAATCTTCTGCGAAAAGAATCAACTGAAAATCTCATTCCTGTGATTTATGAAAACTAATCTCGTGCGTGCAAAAGTTTCTGTTTTTCACCAAGATCAAGTTAACTATCACCATAGGTTATCCTAAAGGTTCTACTCGGCACAAACAGTAAGTAAAACACAAAACTGCATATAACCAGAGGCTATATGAATTATTTATTACTAAACAGCAACAAAAAGCAAAGAACAAAGATAAAATTGGGTTGCCTCCCAACAAGCACTTTTCTTTATTGCCTTTTTAGCTAGGCATGATGATGACAATGATGCTCACATAAAAGATAAGAATTGAAACATAACGGGAGCATCATGAAGCATATGACTAGCACATTTAAGTCTAACCCACTTCCTATGCATAGGAATTTTGTGAGCAAACAACTTATGGGAACATGAAACAACTAGCATAGGAAGGTAAGACACGCAAATCTTCAAGATTTTCAACACATAGAGAGGAACCTTTATATTATTGCAATATGTAGAAGCATATGATCCTCTTTCATAATAATTTTGAATAGCATCAGGAATGAATTCAACCATATAACCAACACATAAAGCGTTCTTTTCATGATCTACTTGCATAGAAATTTTACTACTCTCCATATAAGCGAATTTATTCTCATCAACCGTAGTGGGAGCAAACTCAAGAAAATAGCTATCATGTGAAGCATAATCCAATTGAAAACTAAAATCATGATGACCAGTTTCATGGTTATGTTTATTCTTTATGGCATACGTGTTACCACAATAATCATCATAAATAGAAGGCATGCTTTCATCATAATAAATTATCTCATCAAAACTTGGGGGACAAAAAATATCATCTTCATCAAACATAGCATCCCCAAGCTTGTGGCTTTGCATATCATTAGCATCATAGGTATTCAAAGAATTCATACTAACAACATTGCAATCATGCTCATCATTCACATATTTTATGCCAAGCATTCTATGTAATTCTTCTTCTAGTACTTGAGCACAATTTTCCTTCCCATCATTTTCACGAAAGACATTAAAAAGATGAAGCATATGAGGCACCCTTAATTCCATTTTTTTGTAGTTTTCTTTTATAAACTAAACTAGTCATAAAGAAACTAAAAGATTCGATTGCAAGATCTGAAGATATACCTTCAAGCACTCACCTCCCCGGCAACGGCGCCAGAAAAGAGCTTGATGTCTACTACGCAACCTTCTCCTTGTAGACATTGTTGGGCCTCCAAGTATAGAGGTTTGTAGGACAGTAGAAAATTTCCCTCAAGTGGATGACCTAAGGTTTATCAATCCGTGGGAAGCGTAGGTTGAAGATGGTCTCTGTCAAACAACCCTGCAACCAAATAACAAAGAGTCTCTTGTGTCCCCAACACACCCAATACAATGGCAAATTGTATAGGTGCACTAGTTCGGCGAGGAGATGGTGATACAAGTGCAATATGGATGGTAGATATAGGTTTTTGTAATGTGAAATTATAAAAACAGCAAGGTAACTAATGATAAAAGTGAGCACACGGTATTGCAATGCGTTGAAACAAGGCCCAAGGTTCATACTTTCACTAGTACAAGTTCTCTCAACAATAATAACACAACTGGATCATATAACTATCCCTCAACATGCAACAAAGAGTCACTCCAAAGTCACTAATAGCGGAGAACAAACTAAGAGATTATTGTAGGGTACAAAACCACCTCATAGTTATCATTTCTGATTGATCTATTCAAGGGTCCGTAGTAAAATAACACGAAGCTATTATTTCCCTTCAATCTATCATAGAGTTTGTACTAGAATAACACCTTAAGACACAAATCAACCAAAACCCTAATGTCACCTAGATACTCCAATGTCACCTCAAGTATCCGTGGGTATGATTATACGATATGCATCACACAATCTCAGATTCATCTATTCAACCAACACAAAGAACTTCAAAGAGTGCCCCAAAGTTTGTACCGGAGAGTCAAGACGAAAACGTGTGCCAACCCCTATGCATAAGTTCACAAGGTCACTGAACCCGCAAGTTGATCACCAAAACATACATCAAGTAGATCACGTGAATATCCCATTGTCACCACAGATAAGCACATGCAAGACATACATCAAGTAGATCACGTGAATATCCCATTGTCACCATAGATAAGCACATGCAAGACATACATCAAGTGTTCTCAAATCCTTAAAGACTCAATCCGATAAGATAACTTCAAAGGGAAAACTCAATCCATTACAAGAGAGTAGAGGAGGAGAAACATCATAAGATCCAACTATAATAGCAAAGCTCGCGATACATCAAGATCGTGTCGAATCAAGAACACGAGAGAGAGAGAGAGATCAAACACATAGCTACTAGTACATACCCTCAACCCCTAGGGTGAACTACTCCCTCCTCGTCATGGAGAGCATCGGGATGATGAAGATGGCCACCGGAGAGAGATCCCCCCTCCGGCAGGGTGCCGGAACGGGTCTAGATTGGTTTTCGGTGGCTGCAGAGGCTTGCGGCGGCGGAACTCCTGATCTAGGTTTCTTTCTGGAAGTTTGGGTATATATGAGACGTATTGGCGTCGGGAATAAGTCAGGGGGGTCTCCGGGCTATCCACGAGGCAGGGGGCGCGCCTAGGGGGTGGGCGCGCCCCCACCCTCGTGGGCATCCCGGGACTCTTCTGGTCCATCTCCGATGCTCCGTGGGCTTCTTCTGGTCCCAAAATAATCTCTGTCAAATTTCAGGTCAATTGGACTCTGTTTGGTTTTCCTTTTCTGCGATACTCAAAAACAAGGAAAAACAGAAACTAGCACTGGGCTCTAGGTTAATAAGTTAGTCCCAAAAATCATATAAAATAGCATATAAATGCATATAAAACATCTAAGATGGATAGTATAATAGCATGGAACAATCAAAAATTATAGATACGTTGGAGACGTATCAAATATCTAGGCAATGATCATGAACATAGGCATCACGCCCGTGTCAAGTAGACCGAAACGATTCTGCATCTACTACTATTACTCCACACGTTGTGGCACCCTGGCTTAGAGCGACCGGTTCACCATGCATTGCCAACCCAGAGACCATGTCTTCTTGCAACACACAACATCTTGGTACAGAAAACAACCGCTTTATTGATGCTAGCGGACCAAAGTTTATATTACAACGGAGTCGAGGCCAAGCGGCACAGACGGTGCGGCTGAACAATATGTACATTAATTAGTGAACATAAAGGGGCCTTGATCAAAACAACTATGCGGCAGCGGAACAACGTCATAGCGGAAACTCCATAGCACAGGGACACCGATGTGGACACGATCTAGACTCGAGCAGTGCTCCTTTCCAACGAGACTTTCCTAAAATCTGGCATGACATGCCAGGTCAGTACATTGAATGTACTTGCAAGATCACAACAGGCATAATCATAATGACAAACAATATCATGATAATTAACCAATTAATAATGCAATATTATTTCAGCATGTTGTGATCATGCTGTTGTGATAAACGTCCCTCGGGACCGACTTACCAACAGTGATTGTTCTTGGATCACACACAAACCACCATCGTGGTCTTGACATAGGTGGCTCGTGATCCTTACGGTGATCACAACCACGACCAATGCTTGGTCCCGAACATCTCGACGGCCTTTCCGCCATCATCAACAATGCAAAGTTCATAACTTAGTGTGCAAAATTTATTAAACATTGACCCATGGTGGGACCTACTACGAGCGTGTCCGTGACCATGGACTCGGCTATCGATAGATTATACACCCCGCAGACGTAGCACACTTTACCCACACCACGGAACCCATGGCCTCGCACTCCCATTCGGGTGGACCAATGGCATTCCGACGAAACCCCTCCATTGCCATGACACTCTCCTGCCCACACCGACACAATCCACACTGGGCGAGTCCTGGGTGGCCCCGTGTCTACCAAAGACACAACGACCACCATCGTGGCCCAAACGATGCCACAAGGAGACCCGGTACCATAATCTCAACAACGGGCACACAAGGTTATGTTTTCTTACCAGGCCAGGGTAAGCAAGCCCATAACCTTCCTTAGTTGGAGGCACCGACCAGAGGCATGACAATGGACCGAATCAAGGCCTCCCATAAGGCAAATTTGGTTGCACTGGAAAAAACTCGATTCAGTGGCACCATGACCCAGCCAACGATATGTTCAAGTTGAGTTATATTTAGGTTCAACTTAAAATAAAAATAAGCGGTGTCATAGTATGCCATGAAATGCAACTTAACCTATGCATCACATATTAATGGAAATGACTGAGTCAACCATATTCACACTAAGCATAATCATCAACAACTTATGCCACTTTTCTGGTTAGGAAAAACCTTACTTTAACCAGAATATTTTCTAGCAAATTTTTATTATTTTACTCATGCAAGAAAATAACTTTAACTAATTACTCATTTGTATCACAATATTATTCTTTCATCATCACAAATGAATCCTAGATTCTTTACCAGCTAAGTTAGTTTCAAACATTCTGTAAATCAAGCATATTAACTGAAACAAGCACTAAACAGAATAAAAATAACATAATAGTTATTTAAATGCATGGATTAAACTTTTCATTCAAGTAAGAATATCATAAATATTGAAATGGCACCATGAAAATGTTGTTGTGGCTTGCCTTAGTGCAGATGAGGTTCACAAGCCTTCTGGTGATCCTCAAGACAAGCCTCACCCTCTGAAAATAATTTTAAACACAAGAAGAAAATATCAAGAACCCTTCTGAAAATCACCAAAAAATCTAGGCAGCACAAAAAATCTCATCTTTTGTGATCTGCTAGATTTCTTTGCAAAGAACACAATGCAAAAAGAATCAATTCATTTGGACTTATGGTTGAAGAGTTATAGCTGTTTGAAGCTCTTGGTAAATGAAATGAATTTGAATTTACATAAAACAGACTAGGGGGTGATGTTGAAGGCATAAAGCCTCAGGGCACCACCACTCGTACCGCTTCGCACGCATACAGAGTGGCTGACTAGCGGGCCCTGCTAGTCAGGCGAGGGGGAGCGAGGAGGAAACAGAGGGGGTCGCAGCTTCGCCGGAGCTCTCGCCGACGTCAAGGGCTCCTTAGCCCAAACGAGAGGGAGGGATCGAGAGAGGGGATGGAGGCGCACCTGCTTGTACCCGTAGCGTAGCTAGGGTTGGTCGGACGGCGTCGGAATCGACCTCGCAAGCGGAGGCAGAGAGCGGTGGTCGTCAGAGATGAGGAAGACCGTGAGCAGAGGCAACTCCAGGGGCTCCAAGTGGACGGGACGGCTTCACCGGAGAGAGGCGGAGGCTCTGGAAGGGTCGCCCTAGCCTGGGAGGGGCTGGAGCTACCGCGACGACCTAAGGGGATCGCCAGAGAGCTCGAGCTCAGGGACGGTGGCCCGCGGCCTGCCCGGACGGGCTATGACTACCTACATGTTTTTGGAGTGTGTGGGAGTGGAAGATGGTGCTCGAGGAGGCTGGGGGTGGCTCCTTTTATAGGCGAGCGTCGGGGTGGATCGGGCTCCGCCGGCAACACATGGACACTGCACCTGGTGACGAGCGGCATCAGTAAGAGGAGGAGAAGGCGACGCAACTCACGCGAGAACTGTGGGCGAACGGGGACAAGCACAAGATCAAGAGGAAGGTGACGAGAACAGTGCAGAGCGCACTATGGCGTTCGCTGGACCGTGCCTGTGCTCGCTGCGGCGAGGTCCGGCGTCGGCGAGTGCCAGGGGGAGTTAATGGAGTTGAGAGGAAGATGGTGGCGAAGTTTGGCATGCTCGGGCAGCCGGGGAAGCGAGCACGCGCGAAACAGAGTGCTCGGCGGCACTCAGAGCGCGTCGACACGCATGCTGGCATCATGGACATGCGTGGTCACTGCGTGAACTCTTCCCTCAGGCCGACCAACATCCAAAGATCATGTCTGGCTTGTTGTTCGTGGTAGTTTTGAAGATTACCACGCTTTGGTTTGGCTCCTGATGAAGTAGAGAAGATTTTACAAGCCAGGTAAGTTTTTGATCAATAACTTTGAGTGGTTACTGAGGTCAAATGGCTGGGAGTTGGGGGCTGTGCTTTGGAGGCTAGCCATCATCTACTAAGGTGATGATGCACAAGAAAGTTCAGGCACAATGGAGCAAGTAAAATGGTAGTTGCTGTAGAAACCACCATTTCTGTCCAGAACAGAAAATATTTTCTGTAGCAGAAATATTCCAAAAAGTGATGAAATATTTTTACTCAAGAAGGTGCCCTAGGGTTCAAAGAATATTTGTGAATTTTCTCTGATTTTTGTGAGCCAGAAAAATTGGGGTTGCTTTGGAGGTCATTGAACTAGCTAGGGTTTTAGAGAGGAAAATGAATATTTTTCATTTAAGAAAAATATTCCAAATATTATTTTTGGTAGGATCAGAGAGAGAATGATGCTTAGGGAGATAAATGATGCACTTGGGTGAAAGACAAGGGTACCCAAGTGTTTAAGTCCATATGAAAAGGTTCAAAAACTCCAAATTTCAAAATCAATTCAAATGAAAAACCAGGCAAATAAAGGAGGGCAAAAACCAGGCTATCACAAACCTCCCCCACTTAGAATGAATCTCGTCCTTAAGATTCAGTTGCTTGGGAAAACCACTCTGGATAATGTGACTGTAGAAATTCTTCCCGCTCCCAAGTTGATTCTGACTCTATGTGATGCTCCCGCTGAACTTTGTAGAATTTTCTTACTTGACTGCGAGTGACCCTTTCCATCTGATGCAAAATTCTAAACGGTCTTTCTTCATAGGTTAAATCATTTGCCAATTCTATCTCAGCCATACAGTCCTTTTCTCAGGCGGGGATATACATCGCCTTAACTGGCAAACATGAAACACGTTGTGCACGTCCGACAATTCAGGGGGTAGTTCCAACTGATATGCAACAGAGCCCACTCAGGACATGACAGGAAATGGACCAATAAATCTAGGTGCTAACTTTCCACGAGTCAGAAATCTCTTGACTCCTTTCATAGGAGTGACTCGGAGGTATACGTGTTCTCTGGGTTCAAAACTGACCTGTCGGTGCTTTGCATCATAATAACTCTTCTATCGAGATTTAGCCAATTGCAATCTGTCCCTAATTTCCTTAACTTGTTGCTCAACTTCCATCATGAGATCCGTTCCGAAGATACGGCTATCTCCAGTTTGAGAACAATTTAAAGGAGTGCGACACTTACGGCCATACAAAGCTTCATACCGTGACATTTTTAGACTGGTCTGGAAGCTGTTGTTATATGAAAACTCGGAAAATGGCAAGCAGTCTTCCCACTTCGGTTCTTGGGATAAAGCACAGGCTCGCAACATATCCTCGAGTATTTGGTTTACCCACTCTATCTGTCCATCCGTCTGAGGATGATAAGTAGTACTACATTTCAACGCTGTCCCCAAGGCTTGATGGAGACATGACCAAAAAGCGGAGGTAAACAGGGAACCTCGGTCGGAAGTGATGGTTCGGGGGACTCCATGCAGACTGACTATTCTGGATACATAAAGTTGTGCAAGTTGATCCGCTCGATATCTGGTGCTGAACGGAATGAAGTGAGCAACCTTAGTTAAGGTGTCCACTATGACCCAGATTGCATCATTGCCTCGCTAAGTCTTAGGCAGTCCTGTAATGAAATCCATACAAACGGCATCCCATTTTCATCGCGAGACCGGCAGCGGTTGGAGGAGTCCGGCTGGCTTCTAATGCTCTGCCTTCACCTTTTTGCATATGTCGCAACAGGCCACAAAATAAGCAATATCTCTCTTCATTCCATCCCACCAGAATATTTTTCTAAGGTCCTCATATATTTTCGTACCTCCCGGGTGAATGAAATATGAGGATTCATGTGCTTCCGACAAGATTTTCTTCTTTATGTCTAGCTGATTGGGTACACAAATCCTTCCACGGAATCAGAGGGTACCGAGTTTGTCCTTTGAGAAATCTGGGGTCTGCCCTACCACCGGGCTCTTGACACGTTTTTGTAGCTCGATGTCAGCTGGCTGGGCCTTGTGGATCTCTTCCTCAAGTGTGGGGGTGACTTCCAAAACATTAGCGAGGCCAGCATTAACAATGACCAGGTTGAGCTGAGCGATCTCCTCTTGAAGTTTAGGAGGCAAGGATTTCAATATGACATTTAGGCTGACAGGCTTTCGACTGAGTGTATCGACAACCACGTTAGCCTTACCCGGGTGGTAATTTATTCCAAGATCATAATCCTTGACCAACTCAAGCCATCTTCGTTGACGGAGATTTAAATCCGGCTAAGTAAATATATACTTGAGACTTTTGTGATCAGTAAAAATTTGGCACCTTTTTCCAATGAGGTAGTGTCTCCAAATTTTTAGCGCATGAACCACCGCGGCCAATTCCAAATCATGAGTAGGATAATTTCCTTCGTGGGGTCATAGCTGTTGTGATGCATATGCTACTACCTTGCAGTCTTGCATAAGTACGCATCCAAGTCCTTGTCTGGAGGCGTCACAGTACACATCGAAACTGCGGTAGATATCTGGAAGAGTTAATACAGGTGCAGTTGTCAATCGTATCTTTAGCTCGTTGAAACTTTTCTCACAGTCCTCAGTCCATTCAAACTTCTTATCCTTTTTGAGCAGCTCTATCACGGGTTTAGCAATCTTGGAAAATCCTTCAATGAAATGATGATAATATCTGGCTAATACAAGGAAACTTCGGATTTGTCTTACGGTTGTGGGTGGCAACCAATCGAGCACATCCTTTACTTTGCTCGGGTCCACGGCTATGCCTTCAACGGATAGTATATGTCCGAGAAACCCAACTTGCTTGAGCCAAAACTCACATTTACTGAATTTGGCGTAAAGCTGATGGTGGCTGTTTTGCTGTAGCTCTGCTGGGAGGTGATTCTTGTGATCCTTTTCATCCTTGGAGTAAATGAGTATGTCATCGATGAAGACTACCACAAACTTGTCGAGGAAGTTCGTGAATACTTTGTTTATCATATGCTTGAAGAAAGTAGGGGCATTGGTGAGACCAAAGGACACAACTATATATTCATAAAGACCGTACCGAGTAGTGAATGCGGTCTTAGGAATATCTTCCTTTTTAATCTTGAGATGATGATATCTGGTCCGTAAATCTATTTTAGAGAATACCTTGTCCCCACTGATCTGATCAAACAGATCATCAATCCGTGGTAGCAGATATTTATATTTGATGGTGACCTCATTCAATTGTCGGTAATCCACACACATGCAGAGACTGCCATCCTTTTTGTCCACGAAAATAGTAGGTGATCCCCATGGTGAAGAGTTGGGACGGATATATCCTTTCCGGAGCAATTCATCGAGCTGCTTCTTTAGCTCTACTAATTATGATGAGGCATCCGGTAATACTTCTTGTATAACGGTGCGGTTCCGGGCACAAGATCTATTGCAAACTCAAGCTCTCGATCTGGCGGCATGCCCAGCAACTCTTCTAGAAATACATCAGGAAACTCACTGACCACAGGAATTGATTCCAATTCAGCCACAGTGGTGAAGACCATCTCTTTCTTGGGTATGCTTCTGCGAGCATAGAAATTGGTAGTCTGCCCATTCTGACTGGTCAAAGTGACTTCTCGGGTTGCGCAGTTTATGCAAACTTGATATTGGGTCAACCAGTTCATACCCAATATAACATCCAACTTGTCGGACTCAAGAATTATCAAAGAAATTGGAAAACCGACTCCGTTGATATTGATTTCCAGATTGCGACAGACCAGATTGCTCTTGATTAAAGATCCCGGGGTTTGTACCAGCATATTTTTGCCCAAAATCGAACAAGGGAAGTTGTTTTGGGCAACAAAACTACGAGAAATAAAAGAGTGGGAAGCCCCAGAGTCAAATAAAATTACTGCAGATATGTTATTAACAGCAAACATACCAATGACGACTTCGGGGTTCTCTTGGGCTTCGTCAGCGGAGAGGTGATGTACGTACCCAGTAAAGTTTTGCTGGGTCGGACATGACTCGATATAGTTGACTTGTGGCCTGACTAGAGCATTTGCTTTGGTGTTCTTGGGGCACTGTCTGGCATAATGTACGTTTTGCCCACAACTGAAGCAAGAATTGTTGTGCTAGTACTCCTCGTGCACAGGGTTGGTCACAACATTATTTACTTGAGTGGTGGTCTTGTTAACATTTTGTTGCCAATTGGGCTTGTATTCCACATGAGTCTGCTGCCAGGTACGAACCTTTTGCACTGGTTGCCCATCCTTCTTTGGCTCAAACTTACGCTTGTTGTCATTGTTAACAAGCCTACTATCGAATACCAGCTTGTGCTCCCTTTCAGCAATGAAAGCCTTGTTCACCAGAGTTTGGAAATCTGGAAAATCAAACATACTGAGAGTACACCAGAGTTGCAGATTTAATCCACCAAGAAATCTGTCAATCTTTCTTTCTTCGGTGGCCATGTCATAAAGGGAGTAACGGGCCAAATGATTGAATTTTTGCAAATATTCCCCACAGACTGATTTCCTTGGACGAGTGCGAGAAATTCACGCTGCTTAGTCTTCATAACTCCAGTAGGGATATGATATTCCCGGAACTGCTTCTTGAATTTTTCCCAGGTGATTTCTTCATTAGCAGGCCACATGGCTTTTGCATTTTCCCACCATATGGCAGCAGCGCCTTCAAGATAATGAGTTGAAAATGGAACTTTATCATTTTCTTCAGTAAGAGCAATCCCAAGCTTTTTCTCAGTGGTACACAACCAATCGTCTGCATCCAAGGGATCAACAACCTGACTGAAACTGGGTGGCTTGGTCCTTTAAAAACCTGACAGCTTGGAGTAATGACCGTTCTGATTTCCATTTTGTCCAACCATAGCTTGCACACTTCTTAATATTTCAATCAGATCGTTGTTCTTTCTTTCCTCAAACATACACATAATTTGCTCGGTGGAGGGCAGATTTGGCGGTGGAGGCGGTGGTGGAACGTACGGCTCGGGGGAGTGTCCTGCCTGAATTTTTTATACATTATACGTTTTTTCCGACATCGTATGCAAAAGTTATAGCCGTTTTATATTTTCCCTACACTTTTTGCAAAACATGTCCAAATTTAAGTTTTCAAATTTTCCTAACTAGTAGATGTAGTAATATAACTACCTCTCAAAGGATTTTATTTTTTGAAGTTTTTATCATTTTCTTTTGATTTTTTCAAAACTGAAATGGCGATACACAGGGGGGGTAGAGTTTGAAAATTGCCCTATAGTGTCGGTTTGTGTCTTCAACCGGGACTATAGGTTAAGACTCTGTAGTGCCGGTTGGTGACGCAAACCAGTACTATAGGTTAGACCTTTAGTACCGGTTTGTGTCACAAACCGTCACTAAAGGGGCTCGTGGGGCCTTGGCCTGACGCCAGCCTGCCACCACCCCTTTAGTACCGGTTCGTGGCAGGAACCGGTACTAAAGGGTAATTACGAACAGGCACTAATGCATAGCCATTCGAACCGACACTAATCTGGTTCATGTTTGACCCTTTTTCTACTAGTGAATAGTCACCTACTATGTGTTATGATCCGGCAACCCCAAAGTGACAATAATCGGAACTACTCCCGATGATGACCGTAGTTTGAGGAGTTCATGTATTAACTAAGTGTTAATGCTTTGGTCCGATACTCTATTAAAAGGAGGCCTTAATATCCCTTAGTTCCCAATAGGACCCCGCTGCCACGGGAGGGTAGGACAAAAGATGTCATGCAAGTTCTTTTCCATAAGCACGTATGACTATATTCGGAATACATGCCTACATTACATTGATGAATTGGAGCTAGTTCTGTGTCACCCTATGTTATAACTCTTACATGATGAACCGCATCCGACATAATTATCCATCACTGATCCATTGCCTACGAGCTTTTCATATATTGATCTTTGCTTAGTTACTTTACCATTGCCATGGTTACAATTCCTATAAAAACTGCTACAGTTACCTTTGGCACCGTTACCGTTACTTCCATACTACTTTGCTACTAAATACTTTGCTGTAGATATTAAGTTATCCAGGTATGGTTGAATTGACAACTCAACTGCTAATACTTGAGAATATTCTTTGGCTCCCCTTGTGTCGAATCAATAAATTTGGGTTGAATACTCTACCCACGAAAACTGTTGTGATCCCCTATACATGTGGGTTATCAGTAAACTACTCACACATCATCGAAGAGGCTATGGTGTTGATGTAGAAGCCCTTTGTGATCGATTCCCCCTCCGGTGGAGCGCCGCAAAAGTCCCCAAGATGGGATCTCACAGGTACAGAAGGTTGCAGCGGTGGAAAAGTAGTTTCATGGCTCCACCTGATGTTTTTAGGGTATAAGAGTATATATAGACGGAAGAAATAGGTCGGTGGAGCTCCATGGGGCCCACGAGGGTCGGGGCGCGCCTACTCCCCTGGGAATGCTACCTAACATAATTATCAATGTAATTTTCTTTATTGTGGCATGAGTGTTCAGATCCGAAAGATTCAAGACAAAAGTTTAATATCAATATAAGAATAATAATAGTTCAAGCATACTAACAAAGTAAGCATGTCTTCTCAAAATAACATGGCCAAAGAAAGTTCATCCTTACAAAATCATATAGTTTGGCTATGCTCCATCTTCGTCACACGAAATACTCAAATCATGCACAACCCCGGTTTCAGCCAAGCAATTGTTTCATACTTTGGTATTTTCATACTTTTTTAACTTTCACGCAATACATGAGCGTGAGCCATGGACATAGCACTATAGGTGGAATAGAATGGTGGTTGTGGAGAAGACCAAAAAGAGGAAGATGGTCTCACATCAACTAGCCATATTAATGGGCTATGGAGATGCCCATCAATAGATATCAATGTGAGTGAGTAGGGATTGCCATGCAACGGATGCACTAGAGCTACAAATGTATGAAAGCTCAACAAAAGAAACTAAGTGGGTGTGCATCCAACTTGCTTGCTCACAAAGACCTAGGGCATTTGAGGAAGCCCATCGTTGGAATATACAAGCCAAGTTCTATAACGAAAATTCCCACTAGTATATGAAACTGACAAAATAAGAGACTCTCGATAATGAAGACCATGGTGCTACTTTGAAGCACAAGTGTGGAAAAAAGGATAGTAGCATTGTCCCTTCTCTCTTTTTCTCTCATTTTTTTAGAGACTTCCCTTTTTGGAGACTCTTTCTCTTTTTTTATTTCCTCACATGCTGGATCATATAACTATCCCTCAACATGCAACAAAGAGTCACTCCAAAGTCACTAATAGCGGAGAACAAACTAAGAGATTATTGTAGGGTACAAAACCACCTCATAGTTATCATTTCTGATCGATCTATTCAAGGGTCCGTAGTAAAATAACACGAAGCTATTATTTCCCTTCAATCTATCATAGAGTTTGTACTAGAATAACACCTTAAGACACGAATCAACCAAAACCCTAATGTCACCTAGATACTCCAATGTCACCTCAAGTATCCGTGGGTATGATTATACGATATGCATCACACAATCTCAGATTCATCTATTCAACCAACACAAAGAACTTCAAAGAGTGCCCCAAAGTTTGTACCGGAGAGTCAAGACGAAAACGTGTGCCAACCCTATGCATAAGTTCACAAGGTCACTGAACCCGCAAGTTGATCACCAAAACATACATCAAGTAGATCACGTGAATATCCCATTGTCACCACAGATAAGCACATGCAAGACATACATCAAGTAGATCACGTGAATATCCCATTGTCACCACAGATAAGCACATGCAAGACATACATCAAGTGTTCTCAAATCCTTAAAGACTCAATCCGATAAGATAACTTCAAAGGGAAAACTCAATCCATTACAAGAGAGTAGAGGAGGAGAAACATCATAAGATCCAACTATAATAGCAAAGCTCGTGATACATCAAGATCATGTCGTATCAAGAACACGAGAGAGAGAGAGATCAAACACATAGCTACTGGTACATACCCTCAACCCCTAGGGTGAACTACTCCCTCCTCGTCATGGAGAGCGTCGGGATGATGAAGATGGCCACCGGAGAGAGATCCCCCCCTTCGGCAGGGTGCCAGAATGGGTCTAGATTGGTTTTCGGTGGCTACAGAGGCTTGCGGCGGCGGAACTCCTGATCTAGGTTTCTTTCTGGAAGTTTGGGGGTATATGAGACGTATTGGTGTCGGGAATAAGTCAGTGGGTCTCCGGGCTATCCACGAGGCAGGGGGCGCGCCTAGGGGGTGGGCACGCCCCCACCCTCGTGGGCAGCCCGGGACTCTTCTGGTCCATCTCCGATGCTCCGTGGGCTTCTTCTGGTCCAAAAATAATATCCGTCAAATTTCAGGTCAATTGGACTCTGTTTGATTTTCCTTTTCTGCGATACTCAAAAACAAGGAAAAAGAGAAACTAGCACTAGGCTCTGGGTTAATAAGTTAGTCCCAAAAATCATATAAAATAGCATATAAATGCATATAAAACATCTAAGATGGATAGTATAATAGCATGGAACAATCAAAAATTATAGATACGTTGGAGACGTATCAAATATCTAGGCAATGATCATGAACATAGGCATCACGTCCGTGTCAAGTAGACCAAAACGATTCTGCATCTACTACTATTACTCCACACGTTGTGGCACCCTGGCTCAAAGCGACCGGTTCACCATGCATTGCCAGCCCAGAGACCATGTCTTCTTGCAACACACAACATCTTGGTACAGAAAACAACCGCTTTATTGATGCTAGCGGACCAAAGTTTATATTACAACGGAGTCGAGGCCAAGCGGCACAGATGGTGCAGCTGAACAATATGTACATTAATTAGTGAACGTAAAGGGGCCTTGATGAAAACAACTATGCGGCAGCGGAACAACGTCGTAGCGGAAACTCCATAGCATAGGGACACCGATGTGGACACGATCTAGACTCGAGCAGCGCTCCTTTCCAACGAGACTTTCCTAAAATCTGGCATGACACGCCAGGTCAGTACATTGAATGTACTTGCAAGATCACAACAGGCATAATCATAATGACAAACAATATCATGATAATTAACCAATTAATAATGCAATATTATTTCAGCATGTTGTGATCATTCTCTTGTGCTAAACGTCCCTCGGGACCAACTTACCAACAGTGATCGTCTCAGATCACACACAAACCATCATTGTGGTCTTGACATAGGTGGCTCGTGATCCTTACAGTGATCACAACCATGACCAATGCTTGGTCTCGAACATCTCGATGGCCTTTCCGCCATCATCAACAGTGCAAAGTTCATAACTTAGTGTGCAAAATTTATTAAACATTGACCCATGGTGGGACCTACTACGAGCGTGTCCGTGACCGTGGACTCGGCTATCGATAGATTATACACTCTGCAGACGTAGCACACTTTACCCACACCACAGAACCCATGGCCTCGCACTCCCATTCGGGTGGACCAACGGCATTCCGACGAAACCCCTCCTTTGCCATGACACTCTCCCGGCCACACCGACACAATCCCCACTGGGCAAGTCCTGGGTGGCCCCGTGTCTACCAAATACACAACGACCACCGTCGTGGCCAAAACGATCCCACAAGGAGACCCGGTACCATAATCTCAACAAAGGGCACACAAGGTTATGTTTTGTTACCAGGCCAGGGTAAGCAAGCCCATAACCTTCCTTAGTTGGAGGCACCGACCAGAGGCATGACAATGGACCGAATCAAGGCCTCCCATAAGGCAAATGTGGTTGCACTGGAAAAAACTCAATTCAGTGGCACCATGACCCGGCCATCGATATGTTCAAGTTGAGTTATATTTAGGTTCAACTTAAAGTAAAAATAAGCGGTGTCATAGTATGCCATGAAATGCAACTTAACCTATGCATCACATATTAATGGAAATGACTGAGTCAACCATATTCACACTAAGCATAATCATCAACAACTTATGCCACTTTTCTGGTTAGGAAAAACCTTACTTTAACCAGAATATTTTCTAGCAAATTTTTATTATTTTACTCATGCAAGAAAATAACTTTAAGTAATTACTCATTTGTATCACAATATTATTCTTTGATCATCACAAATGAATCCTAGATTCTTTACCAGCTAAGTTAGTTTCAAACATTCTGTAAATCAAGCATATTAACTGAAACAAGCACTAAACAGAATAAAAATAACATAATAGTTATTTAAATGCATGGATTAAACTTTTCATTCAAGTAAGAATATCATAAATATTGAAATGGCACCATGAATATGTTGTTGTGGCTTGCCTTAGTGCAGATGAGGTTCACAAGCCTTCTGGTGATCCTCAAGACAAGCCTCACCCTCTGAAAATAATTTTAAACAAAAGAAGAAAATATCAAGAACCCTTCTGAAAATCACCAAAAAATCTAGGCAGCACAAAAAATCTCATCTTTTGTGATCTGCTAGATTTCTTTGCAAAGAACACAATGCAAAAAGAATCAATTCATTTGGACTTATGGTTGAAGAGTTATAGCTGTTTGAAGCTCTCTGTAAATGAAATGAATTTGAATTTACATAAAACAGACTAGGGGGTGACATTGAAGGCATAAAGCCTCAGGGCGCCACCACTCGTACCGCTCATGCGCGTATAGAGTGGCTGACTAGCAAGCCCCGCTAGTCAGGTGAGGGGGAGCGAGGAGGAAACAGAGGGGGTCGCGGCTTCGCCGGAGCTCTCGCCGGCGTCGAGGGCTCCTTAGCCCAAACGAGAGGGAGGGATCGAGAGAGGGGATGGAGGCGCACCTGCTCGTACCCGTAGCGTAGCTAGGGGTGGTCGGACAGCGTCGGAATCAACCTCGCAAGCGGAGGCAGAGAGCGGTGGTCGTCGGAGATGAGGAAGACTGCGAGCAAAGGCAACTCCAGGGGCTCCAAGTGGACGGGACGGCTTCACCGGAGAGAGGCGGAGGCTCTGGAAGGGTCGCCCTAGCCTGGGAGGGGCTGGAGCTACCGCGACGACCTGAGGGGATTGCCAGAGAGCTCGATCTCAGGGACGGTGGCCCGCAGCCTGCCCGGCCGGGCTACGGCTATCTACATGTTTTTAGTGTGTTTGGGAGTGGAGGATGGTGCTCGAGGAGGCTGGGGGTGGCTCCTTTTATAGGTGAGCGTCGGGGTGGATCGGGCTCTGCCGGCAACACATGGACACTGCGCCCGGTGACGAGCGGCATTAGTAAGAGGAGGAGAAGGCGACGCAACTCACGCGAGAACTGTGGGAGAACGGGGACAAGCACAAGATCAAGAGGAAGGTGACGAGCACAGTGCAGAGCGCATTGTGGCGTTGGCTGGACCGTGCTCGTGCTCGCTGCGGCGAGGTCTGGCGTCGGCGAGTGCCAGGGGGAGTTAATGGAGTTGAGAGGAAGATGGTGGCGAAGTTTGGCATGCTCGGGCAGCCGGGGGAGCGAGCACATGCGAAACGGAGTGCTCGGTGGCACTCAGAGCGCGTCGACACGCATGCTGGCACCATGGACATGCGTGGTCATTGCGTGAACTCTTCCCTCAGGCCGACCAACGTCCAAAGATCATGTCTGGCTTGTTGTTCGTGGTAGTTTTGAAGATTACCACGCTTTGGTTTGGCTCCTGATGCAGTAGAGAAGATTTTACAAGCCAGGTAAGTTTTTGATCAATAACTTTGAGTGGTTACTGAGGTCAAATGGCTGGGAGTTGGGGGCTGTGCTTTGGAGGCTAGCCATCATCTACTAAGGTGATGATGCACAAGAAAGTTCAGGCACAATGGAGCAAGTAAAATGGTAGTTGCTGTAGAAACCACCATTTCTGTGCGGAACAGAAAATATTTTCTGTAGCAGAAATATTCCAAAAAGTGATGAAATATTTTTACTCAAGAAGGTGCCCTAGGGTTCAAAGAATATTTGTGAATTTTCTCAGATTTTTGTGAGCCAGAAAAATTGGGGTTGCTTTGGAGGTCATTGAACTAGCTAGGGTTTTAGAGAGGAAAATGAATATTTTTCATTTAAGAAAAATATTCCAAATATTATTTTTGGTAGGATCAGAGAGAGAATGATGCTTAGGGAGATAAATGATGCACTTGGGTGAAAGACAAGGGTACCCAACTGTTTAAGTCCATATGAAAAGGTTCAAAAACTCCAAATTTCAAAATCAATTCAAATGAAAAACCAGGCAAATAAAGGAGGGCAAAAACCAGGCTGTCACAAACCTCCCCCACTTAGAATGAATCTCGTCCTTGAGATTCAATTGCTTGGGAAAACCACTCTGGATAATGTGACTGTAGAAATTCTTCCCGCTCCCAAGTTGATTCTGACTCTATGTGATGCTCCCGCTGAACTTTGTAGAATTTTCTTACTTTACTGCGAGTGACCCTTTCCATCTGATGCAAAATTCTAAACGGTCTTTCTTCATAGGTTAAATCATTTGCCAATTCTATCTCAGCCATACAGTCCTTTTCTTAGGCGGGGATATACATCGCCTTAACTGGCAAACATGAAACACGTTGTGCATGTCCGACAATTCAGGGGGTAGTTCCAACTGATATGCAACAGAGCCCACTCGGGACATGACAGGAAATGGACCAATAAATCTAGGTGCTAACTTTCCACGAGTCGGAAATCTCTTGACTCCTTTCATAGGAGTGACTCGGAGGTATATGTGTTCTCCGGGTTCAAAACTGATATGTCGGTGCTTTGCATCATAATAACTCTTCTAGCGAGATTTAGCCAATTGCAATCTGTCCCTAATTTCCTTAACTTGTTGCTCAGCTTCCATCATGAGATCCGTTCCGAAGATACGGCTATCTCCAGTTTGAGAACAATTTAAAGGAGTGTGACACTTACGGCCATACAAAGCTTCATACCGTGACATTTTTAGACTGGTCTGGAAGTTGTTGTTATATGAAAACTCGGAAAATGGCAAGCAGTCTTCCCATTTCGGTTCTTGGGATAAAGCACAGGCTCGCAACATATCCTCGAGTATTTGGTTTACCCACTCTATCTGTCCATTCGTCTGAAGATGATAAGTAGTACTACATTTCAGCGCTGTCCCCAAGGCTTGATGGAGACATGACCAAAAAGTGGAGGTAAACAGGGAACCTCGATCGGAAGTGATGGTTCGGGGGACTCCATGCAGACTGACTATTCTGGATACATACAGCTGTGCAAGTTGATCCGCTCGATATCTGGTGCTGAACGGAATGAAGTGAGCAACCTTAGTTAAGGTGTCCACTATGACCCAGATTGCATCATTGCCTCGCTGAGTCTTAGGAAGTCCTGTAATGAAATCCATACAAACGGCATCCCATTTTCATCGTGAGACCGAGATCGGTTGGAGGAGTCCGACTGGCTTCTAATGCTCTGCCTTCACCTTTTGGCATATGTCGCAACAAGCCACAAAATAGGCAATATCTCTCTTCATTCCATCCCACCAGAATATTTTTCTAAGGTCCTCATATATTTTCGTACCTCCCGGGTGAATGAAATATGAGGATTCATGTGCTTCCGACAAGATTTTCTTCTTTATGTCTAGCTGATTGGGTACACAAATCCTTCCACGGAATCGGAGGGTACCGAGTTTGTCCTTTGAGAAATCTGGGGTCTGCCCTACCACCGGGCTCTTGACACGTTTTTGTAGCTTGATGTCAGCTGGCTGGGCCTTGTGGATCTCTTCCTAAAGTGTGGGGGTGACTTCCAAAACATTAGCGAGGCCAGCATTAACAATGACCAGGTTGAGCTGAGCGATCTCCTCTTGAAGTTTAGGAGGCAAGGATTTCAATATGACATTTAGGCTGACAGGCTTTCGACTGAGTGTATCGGCAACCACGTTAGCCTTACCCGGGTGGTAATTTATTCCAAGATCATAATCCTTGACCAACTCAAGCCATCTTCGTTGACGGAGATTTAAATCCGGCTAAGTAAATATATACTTGAGACTTTTGTGATCAGTAAAAATTTGGCACCTTTTTCCAATGAGGTAGTGTCTCCAAATTTTTAGCGCATGAACCACCGCGGCCAATTCCAAATCATGAGTATTCCTTCATGGGGTCATAGCTGTTGCGATGCATATGCTACTACCTTGCTGTCTTGCATAAGTACGCATCCAAGTCCTTGTCTGGAGGCGTCACAGTACACATCAAAACTGCGGTAGATATCTGGAAGAGTTAATACAGGTGCAGTTGTCAATCGTATCTTTAGCTCATTGAAACTTTTCTCATAGTCCTCAGTCCATTCAAACTTCTTATCCTTTTTGAGCAGCTCTATCATGGGTTTAGCAATCTTGGAAAATCCTTCAATGAAATGATGATAATATCCGGCTAATACAAGGAAACTTCGGATCTGTCTTATGGTTGTGGGTGGCAACCAATCGAGCACATCCTTTACTTTGCTCGGTTCCACGGCTATGCCTTCAACGGATAGTATATGTCCGAGAAACCCAACTTGCTTGAGCCAAAACTCACATTTACTGAATTTGGCGTAAAGCTGATGGTGGCTGTGTTGCTGTAGCTCTGCTGGGAGGTGATTCTTGTGATCTTCTTCATCCTTGGAGTAAATGAGTATGTCATCGATGAAGACTACCACAAACTTGTCGAGGAAGTTCGTGAATACTTTGTTTATCATATGCCTGAAGAAAGTAGGGGCATTGGTGAGACCAAAGGACATAACTATATATTCATAAAGACCGTACCGAGTAGTGAATGCGGTCTTAGGAATATCTTCCTTTTTAATCTTGAGATGATGATATCCGGTCCGTAAATCTATTTTAGAGAATACCTTGTCCCCACTGAGCTGATCAAACAGATCATCGATCCATGGTAGCAGATATTTATTTTTTATGGTGACCTCATTCAATTGTTGGTAATCCACACACATTCAGAGACTGCCATCCTTTTTGTCCACGAAAATAGTAGGTGATCCCCATGGTGAAGAGTTGGGACGGATATATCCTTTCCGGAGCAATTCATCGAGCTGCTTCTTTAGCTCTACTAATATTATGAGGCATCCGGTAATACTTCTTGTATAACGGTGCGGATCCGGGCACAAGATCTATTGCAAACTCAAGCTCTCGATCTGGCGGCATGCCCGGCAACTCTTCTAGAAATACATCAGGAAACTCACTGACCACAGGAATTGATTCCAATTCAGCCACAGTGGTGAAGACCATCTCTTTCTTGGGTATGCTTCTGCGAGCATAGAAATTGGTAGTCTGCCCATTCTGACTGGTCAAAGTGACTTCTCGGGTTGCGCAGTTTATGCAAACTTGATATTGGGTCAACCAGTTCATACCCAATATAACATCCAACTTGTCAGACTCAAGAATTATCAAAGAAATTGGAAAACCGACTCCGTTGATATTGATTTCCAGATTGCGACAGACCGGATTGCTCTTGATTAAAGATCCCGGGGTTTGTACCAGCATATTTTTGCCCAAAATCGAACAAGGGAAGTTGTTTTGGGCTACAAAACTACGAGAAATAAAAGAGTGGGAAGCCCCAGAGTCAAATAAAATTACTGCAGATATGTTATTAACATCAAACATACCAATGACGACTTCGGGGTTCTCTTGGGCTTCGTCTGCAGAGAGGTGATGTACGTACCCAGTAAAGTTTTGCTGGGTCGGACATGACTCGATATAGTTGACTTGTGGCCTGACTAGAGCATTTGCTTTGGTGTTCTTGGGGCACTGTCTGGCATAATGTACGTTGTGCCCACAACTGAAGCAAGAATTGTTGCGCTAGTGCTCCTCGTGCACAGGGTTGGTCACGACATTATTTACTTGAGTGGTGGTCTTGTTAACATTCTGTTGCCAATTGGGCTTGTATTCCACATGAGTCTGCTGCCAGGTACGAGCCTTTTGCACTGGTTGCCCATCCTTCTTTGGCTCAAACTTACGCTTGTTGTCATTGTTAACAAGCCTAGTATCGGATACCAGCTTGTGCTCCCTTTCAGCAATGAAAGCCTTGTTCACCAGAGTTTGGAAATCTGGAAAATCAAACATACTGAGAGTACACCGGAGTTGCAGATTTAATCCACCAAGAAATCTGTCAATATTTCTTTCTTCGGTGGCCATGTCATAAAGGGAGTAACGGGCCAAATGATTGAATTTTTGCAAATATTCACCCACAGACTGATTTCCTTGGACGAGTGCGAGAAATTCACGCTGCTTAGTCTTCATAACTCCAGTAGGGATATGATATTCCCGGAACTGCTTCTTGAATTTTTCCCAGGTGATTTCTTCATTAGCAGGCCACATGGCTTTTGCATTTTCCCACCATATGGCAGCAGCGCCTTCAAGATAATGAGTTGCAAATGGAACTTTATCATTTTCTTCAGTAAGAGCAATCCCAAGCTTTTTCTCAGTGGTACACAACCAATCGTCTGCATCCAAGGGATCAACAACCTGACTGAAACTGGGTGGCTTGGTCCTTTAAAAATCTGACAGCTTGGAGTAATGATCGTTCTGATTTCCATTTTGTCCAACCATATCTTGCACACTTCTTAATATTTCAATCAGATCGTTGTTCCTTCTTTCCTCAAACATACACATAATTTGCTCGGAGGAGGGCAGATTTGGCGGTGGAGGCGGTGGCGGAACGTACTGCTCGGGGGAGTGTCCTGCCTGAATTTTTTATATATTATACGTTTTTTCCGACATCGTATGCAAAAGTTATAGCCGTTTTACATTTTCCCTACACTTTTTGCAAAACATGTCCAAATTTAAGTTTTCAAATTTTCCTAACTAGTAGATGTAGTAATATAACTACCTCTCAAAGGATTTTATTTTTTGAAGTTTTTATCATTTTCTTTTGATTTTTTCAAAACTGCAATGGCGATACACAAGGGGGGGGGGGTAGAGTTTGAAAATTGCCCTATAGTGTCGGTTTGTGTCTTCAACCGGGACTATAGGTTAAGACTCTGTAGTGCCGGTTGGTGACGCAAACCGGTACTATAGGTTAGACCTTTAGTACCGGTTTGTGTCACAAACCGTCACTAAAGGGGCTCGTGGGGCCCTGGCCTGATGCCAGCCTTCCACCACCCCTTTAGTACCGGTTCGTGGCACGAACCGGTACTAAAGGTTCATTACGAACCGGCACTAATGCATAGCCATTCGAACCGGCACTATTGATCACATTAGTGCTGGTTTTTTTACAATCCGGCACTAATCTGGTTCACGTTTGACCCTTTTTCTACTAGTGAATAGTCACCTACTATGTGTTATGATCCGGCAACCCCAAAGTGACAATAATCGGGACCACTCCCGATGATGACCGTAGTTTGAGGAGTTCATGTATTCACTAAGTGTTAATGCTTTGGTCCGGTACTCTATTAAAAGGAGGCCTTAATATCCCTTAGTTCCCAATAGGACCCCGCTGCCACGGGAGGGTAGGACAAAAGATGTCATGCAAGTTCTTTTCCATAAGCACGTATGACTATATTCGGAATACATGCCTACATTACATTGATGAATTGGAGCTAGTTCTGTGTCACCCTATGTTATAACTCTTACATGATGAACCGCATCCGACATAATTATCCATCACTGATCCATTGCCTACGAGCTTTTCATATATTGATCTTTGCTTAGTTACTTTACCATTGCCATGGTTACAATTCCTATAAAAACTGCTACTGTTACCTTTGCCACCGTCCGTTACTTCCATACTACTTCGCTACTAAATACTTTGCTGTAGATATTAAGTTATCCAGGTATGGTTGAATTGACAACTCAACTGCTAATACTTGAGAATATTCTTTGGCTCCCCTTGTGTCGAATCAATAAATTTGGGTTGAATACTCTACCCACGAAAACTGTTGTGATCCCCTATACTTGTGGGTTATCAGTAAACTACTCACACACCATCGGAGAGCCTATGGTGTTGATGTAGAAGCCCTCTGTGATCGATTCCCCATCCGGTGGAGCGCCGCAAAAGTTCCCAAGATGGTATCTCACAGGTACAGAAGGTTGCAGCAGTGGAAAAGTAGTTTCGTGGCTCCGCCTGATGTTTTTAGGGTATAAGAGTATATATAGGCGGAAGAAATAGGTTGGTGGAGCTCCATGGGGCCCACGAGGGTCGGGGCGCGCCTACCCCCCTGGGAATGCTACCTAACATAATTATCAATGTAATTTTCTTTATTGTGGCATGAGTGTTCAGATCCGAAAGATTCAAGACAAAAGTTTAATATCAATATAAGAATAATAATACTTCAAGCATACTAACAAAGTAAGCATGTCTTCTCAAAATAACATGGCCAAAGAAAGTTCATCCCTACAAAATCATATAGTTTGGCTATGCTCCATCTTCGTCACACGAAATACTCAAATCATGCACAACCCCGGTTTCAGCCAAGCAATTGTTTCATACTTTTGTATTTTCAAACTTTTTTAATTTTCACGCAATACATGAGCGTGAGCCATGGACATAGCACTATAGGTGGAATAGAATGGTGGTTGTGGAGAAGACCAAAAAGAGGAAGATGGTCTCACATCAACTAGCCATATTAATGGGCTATGGAGATGCCCATCAATAGATATCAATGTGAGTGAGTAGGGATTGCCATGCAACGGATGCACTAGAGCTACAAATGTATGAAAGCTCAACAAAAGAAACTAAGTGGGTGTGCATCCAACTTGCTTGCTCACGAAGACATAGGGCATTTGAGGAAGCCCATCGTTGGAATATACAAGCCAAGTTCTATAACGAAAATTCCCACTAGTATATGAAACTGACAAAATAAGAGAATCTCGATAATGAAGACCATGGTGCTACTTTGAAGCACAAGTGTGGAAAAAGGATAGTAGCATTGTCCCTTCTCTCTTTTTCTCTCATTTTTTAGAGACTTCCTTTTTTTGGAGACTCTTTCTTTTTTTTATTTCCTCACATGAGACAATGCTCTAATAACGAAGATCATCACACTTCTATTTATTTACAACTCAAGAATTACAACTCAATACCTAGAAAAAATATGACTCTATATGAATGCCTCCGGCAGTTTACCGGGATGTGCAATGATCAAGAGTGACATGTATGAAAAAATTATGAATGGTGGGTTTGCCACAAATACGATGTCAACTTCATGATCATTCAAAGCAATATGACAATGATGGAACGTGTCATAATTAATGGAACGATGGAAAGTTGCATGGCAATATATCTTGGAATGGCTGTGGAAATGCCATAATAGGTAGGCATGTTGGCTGTTTTGAGGAAGATATGAGGATGCTTATGTGTGATAGAGCGTATCGTATCACGGGGTTTGGATGCACCGCCAAAGTTTGCATCAACTTCTCAAGGTGAGAAAGGGCAATGCACGGTACCGAAGAGGCTAGCAATGATGGAAGGGTGAGAGTGCGTATAATCCATGGACTCAACATTAGTCATAAAGAACTCACATACTTATTGCAAAAATCTACAAGTCATCAAAACAAAGTACTACATGCATGCCCCTAGGGGAAGGGTTGGTAGGAGTTAACCATCGCGCGATCCCGACCTCCACACAAAGGAAGACAATCAAAGAAATACCTCATGCTTCAAATTTGTTTAGCATCTTGGTTTAACCATCGAGCGATCCCAATCTTGGTATTTTATTCAAACAGCATGCAAAACAAAAGAAAATAAAATGACGCTCCAAGCAAAACACATATCATGTGGTGAATAAAAATATAGCTCCAAGTAAAGTTACCCACGAACGAAGATGAAAGAAGGGATGCCTTCTGGGGCATCCCCAAGCTTAGGCCCTTGTTTGTCCTTGAATATTACCTTGGGGTGCCTTGGGCATCCCCAAGCTTAGGCTCTTGCCACTCCTTATTCCATAGTCCATCGAATCTTTATCCAAAACTTGAAAACTTCACAACACAAAACTTAACCACCGAGGTACTATTGTGAACTCATTCTAAATTCATATTGGTGTAATATCTATTGTATTCCAACTTCTTTATGGTTCATACCCTCCGATACTACTCATATATTCATCAAAATAAGCAAACAACACATAGAAACCAGAATCTGTCAAAAACAAAACAGTCCGTAGAAATCTGTAACTTGTGAATATTTATAGAACTCCAAACATTCTGCCAAATTAGGAAGTCCTAATAAATTTGTTTATTAATCTTCTGCGAAAAGAATCAACTGAAAATCTCATTCCAGTGATTTATGAAAACTAATCTCGTGCGTGCAAAAGTTTCTGTTATTCACCAAGATCAAGTTAACTATCACCATAGGTTATCCTAAAGGTTCTACTCGGCACAAATAGTAAGTGAAACACAAAACCGCATATAACCAGAGGCTATATGAATTATTTATTACTAAACAGCAACAAAAAGCAAAGAACAAAGATAAAATTGGGTTGCCTCCCAACAAGCACTTTTCTTTATTGCCTTTTTAGCTAGGCATGATGATGACAATGATGCTCACATAAAAGATAAGAACTGAAACATAACGGGAGCATCATGAAGCATATGACTAGCACATTTAAGTCTAACCCACTTCCTATGCATCGGAATTTTGTGAGCAAACAACTTATGGGAACATGAAACAACTAGCATAGGAAGGTAAGACACGCAAATCTTCAAGATTTTCAACACATAGAGAGGAACCTTTATATTATTGCAATATGTAGAAGCATATGATCCTCTCTCATAATAATTTTCAATAGCATCACGAATGAATTCAACCATATAACCAACACATAAAGCGTTCTTTTCATGATCTACTTGCATAGAAATTTTACTACTCTCCATATAAGAGAATTTATTCTCATCAACCGTAGTGGGAGCAAATCAAGAAAATAGCTATCATGTGAAGCATAATCCAATTGAAAATTAAAATCATGATGACAAGTTTCATGGTTATGTTTATTCTTTATGGCATACGTGTTACCACAATAATCATCATAAATAGGAGGCATGCTTTCATCATAATAAATTATCTCATCAAAACATGGGGGACAAAAAATATCATCTTCATCAAACATAGCATCCCCAAGCTTGTGGCTTTGCATATCATTAGCATCATAGGTATTCAAAGAATTCATACTAACAACATTGCAATCATGCTCATCATTCACATATTTTATGCCAAACATTCTATGTAATTCTTCTTCTAGTACTTGAGCACAATTTTCCTTCCCATCATTTTCACGAAAGACATTGAAAAGATGAAGCATATGAGGCACCCTTAATTCCATTTTTTGTAGTTTTCTTTTATAAACTAAACTAGTGATAAAGAAACTAAAAGATTCGATTGCAAGATCTGAAGATATACGTTCAAGCACTCACCTCCCCGGCAATGGCACCAGAAAAGAGCTTGATGTCTACTACGCAACCTTCTCCTTGTAGACATTGTTGGGCCTCCAAGTGCAGAGGTTTGTAGGACAGTAGAAAATTTCCCTCAAGTGGATGACCTAAGGTTTATCAATCCGTGGGAAGCGTAGGTTGAAGATGGTCTCTGTCAAACAACCCTGCAACCAAATAACAAAGAGTCTCTTGTGTCCCCAACACACCCAATACAATGGCAAATTGTATAGGTGCACTAGTTCGGCGAAGAGATGGTGATACAAGTGCAATATGGATGGTAGATATAGGTTTTTTTAATATGAAATTATAAAAACAGCAAGGTAACTAATGATAAAAGTGAGCACACGGTATTGCAATGCGTTGAAACAAGGCCCAAGGTTCATACTTTCACTAGTACAAGTTCTCTCAACAATATAAACATAACTGGATCATATAACTATTCCTCAACATGCAACAAAGAGTCACTCCAAAGTCACTAATAGCGGAGAACAAACTAAGAGATTATTGTAGGGTACAAAACCACCTCATAGTTATCATTTCTGATCGATCTATTCAAGGGTCCGTAGTAAAATAACAAGAAGCTATTATTTCCCTTCAATCTATCATAGAGTTTGTACTAGAATAACACCTTAAGACACAAATCAACCAAAACCCTAATGTCAGGTAGATACTCCAATGTCACCTCAAGTATCCGTGGGTATGATTATACGATATGCATCACACAATCTCAGATTCATCTATTCAACCAACACAAAGAACTTCAAAGAGTGCCCCAAAGTTTGTACCGGAGAGTCAAGACGAAAACGTGTGCCAACCCCTATGCATAAGTTCACAAGGTCACTGAACCTGCAAGTTGATCACCAAAACATACATCAAGTAGATCACGTGAATATCCCATTGTCACCATAGATAAGCACATGCAAGACATACATCAAGTAGATCACATGAATATCCCATTGTCACCACAGATATGCACGTGCAAGACATACATCAAGTGTTCTCAAATCCTTAAAGACTCAATCCGATAAGATAACTTCAAAGGGAAAACTCAATCCATTACAAGAGAGTAGAGGAGGAGAAACGTCATAAGATCCAACTATAATAGCAAAGCTCGCGATACATCAAGATCGTGTCGAATCAAGAACACGAGAGAGAGAGAGAGATCAAACACATAGCTACTGGTACATACCCTCAAGCCCTAGGGTGAACTACTCCCTCGTCGTAATGGAGAGCGTCGGGATGATGAAGATGGCCACCGGAGAGAGATCCCCCCCCTCCGGCAGGGTGCCAGAACGAGTCTAGATTGGTTTTCGGTGGCTACAGAGGCTTGCGGCGGCGGAACTCCTGATCTAGGTTTCTTTCTGGAAGTTTGGGTATATATGAGATGTATTGGCGTCGGGAATAAGTCAGGGGGGTCTCCGGGCTATACACGAGGCAGGGGGCGCGCCTAGGGGGTGGGCACGCCCCCACCCTCGTGGGCAGCCCGGGACTCTTCTGGTCCATCTCCGATGCTCCGTGGGCTTCTTCTGGTCCAAAAATAATCTCCGTCAAATTTCAGATCAATTGGACTCTGTTTGATTTTCCTTTTCTGCGATACTCAAAAACAAGGAAAAACAGAAACTAGCACTGGGCTCTGGGTTAATAAGTTAGTCCCAAAAATCATATAAAATAGCATATAAATGCATATAAAACATCTAAGATGGATAGTATAATAGCATGGAACAATCAAAAATTATAGATACGTTGGAGACGTATCAAATATCTAGGCAATGATCATGAACATAGGCATCACGTCCGTGTCAAGTAGACTGAAATAATTCTGCATCTACTACTACTACTCCACACGTTGTGGCACCCTGGCTCAGACCGACCGGTTCACCATGCATTGCCACCCCAGAGACCATGTCTTCTTGCAACACACAACATCTTGGTACAGAAAACAACCGCTTTATTGATGCTAGCGGACCAAAGTTTATATTACAACGGAGTCGAGGCCAAGCGGCACAGACGGTGCGGCTGAACAATATGTACATTAATTAGTGAACATAAAGGGGCCTTGATCATAACAACTATGCGGCAGCGGAACAACGTCGTAGCAGAAACTCCATAGCACAGGGACACCGATGTGGACACGATCTAGACTCGAGCAGCGCTCCTTTCCAACGAGACTTTCCTAAAATCTGGCATGACACGCCAAGTCAGTACATTGAATGTACTTGCAAGATCACAACAGGCATAATCATAATGACAAACAATATCATGATAATTAACCAATTAATAATGCAATATTATTTCAGCATGTTGTGATCATGCTCTTGTGATAAACGTCCCTCGGGACCGACTTACCAACAGTGATCGTTCTTGGATCACACACAAACCACCATCGTGGTCTTGACATAGGTGGCTCGTGATCCTTACGGTGATCACAACCATGACCAATGCTTGGTCTCGAACATCTCGACGGCCTTTCCGCCATCATCAACAGTGCAAAGTTCATAACTTAGTGTGCAAAATTTATTAAACATTGACCCATGGTGGGACCTACTACGAGCGTGTCCGTGACCGTGGACTCGGCTATCGATAGATTATACACTCTGCAGACGTAGCACACTTTACCCACACCACGGAACCCATGGCCTCGCACTCCCATTCGGGTGGACCAATGGAATTCTGACGAAACCCCTCCATTGCCATGACACTCTCCCGCGCACACCGACACAATCCCCACTGGGCGAGTCCTGGGTGGCCCCGTGTCTACCAAAGACACAACGACCACCGTCGTGGCCAAAACGATGCCACAAGGAGACCCGGTACCATAATCTCAACAACGGGCACACAAGGTTATGTGTTCTTACCAGGCCAGGGTAAGCAAGCCCATAACCTTCCTTAGTTGGAGGCACCGACCAGAGGCATGACAATGGACCGAATCAAGGCCTCCCATAAGGCAAATTTGGTTGCACTGGAAAAAACTCGATTCAGTGGCACCATGACCCGGCCAACGATATGTTCAAGTTGAGTTATATTTAGGTTCAACTTAAAGTAAAAATAAGTGGTGTCATAGTATGCCATGAAATGCAACTTAACCTGTGCATCACATATTAATGGAAATGACTGAGTCAACCATATTCACACTAAGCATAATCATCAACAACTTATGCCACTTTTCTGGTTAGGAAAAACCTTACTTTAACCAGAATATTTTCTAGCAAATTTTTATTATTTTACTCATGCAAGAAAATAACTTTAAGTAATTACTCATTTGTATCACAATATTATTCTTTCATCATCACAAATGAATCCTAGATTCTTTACCAGCTAAGTTAGTTTCAAACATTCTGTAAATCAAGCATATTAACTGAAACAAGCACTAAACAGAATAAAAATAACATAATAGTTATTTAAATGCATGGATTAAACTTTTCATTCAAGTAAGAATATCATAAATATTGAAATGGCACCATGAAAATGTTGTTGTGGCTTGCCTTAGTGCAGATGAGGTTCACAAGCCTTCTGGTGATCCTCAAGACAAGCCTCTCCCTCTGAAAATAATTTTAAACACAAGAAGAAAATATCAAGAACCCTTCTGAAAATCACCAAAAAATCTAGGCAGCACAAAAAATCTCATCTTCTGTGATCTGCTAGATTTCTTTGCAAAGAACACAATGCAAAAAGAATCAATTCATTTGGACTTATGGTTGAAGAGTTATAGCTGTTTGAAGCTCTCTGTAAATGAAATGAATTTGAATTTACATAAAACAGACTAGGGGGTGACGTTGAAGGCATAAAGCCTCAGGGTGCCACCACTCGTACCGCTTCGCGCGCGTATAGAGTGGCTGACTAGCGGGCCCCGCTAGTCAGGCGAGTGGGAGCGAGGAGGAAATAGAGGGGGTCGCGGCTTCGCTGGAGCTCTCGCCGGTGACGAGGGCTCCTTAGCCCAAACGAGAAGGAGGGATCGAGAGAGGGGATGGAGGCGCACCTGCCCGTACCCGTAGCGTAGCTAGGGTTGGTCGGACGGCGTCGGAATCGACCTCGCAAGCGGAGGCAGAGAGCGGTGGTCGTCGGAGATGAGGAAGACCACGAGCAGAGGCAACTCCAGGGGCTCCAAGTGGACGGGACGGCTTCACCGGAGAGAGGCGGAGGCTCGGGAAGGGTCGCCCTAGCCTGGGAGGGGCTGGAGCTACCGCGACGACCTAAGGGGATCGCCAGAGAGCTCGAGCTCAGGGACGGTGGCCCGCGGCCTGCCCGGCCGGGCTATGACTATCTACATGTTTTTGGAGTGTGTGGGAGTGGAGGATGGTGCTCGAGGAGGCTGGGGGTGGCTCCTTTAATAGGCGAGCGTCGGGGTGGATCGGGCTCCGCCGGCAACACATGGACACTGCGCCCGGTGACGAGCGGCATCAGTGAGAGGAGGAGAAGGCGACGCAACTCACGCGAGAATTGTGGGTGAACGGGGACAAGCACAAGATCAAGAGGAAGGTGACGAGCACAGTGCAGAGCGCACTGTGGCATTGGATGGACCGCGCCCGTGCTCGCTGCGGCGAGGTCCGGCGTCGGCGAGTGCCAGGGGGAGTTAATGGAGTTGAGAGGAAGATGGTGGCGAAGTTTGGCACGCTCGGGCAGCCGGGGATGCGAGCACGCCCGAAACAGAGTGCTCCGCGGCACTCAGAGCGCGTCGACACGCATGCTGGCATCATGGACATGCGTGGTCACTGCGTCAACTCTTCCCTCAGGCCGACCAACGTCCAAAGATCATGTCTGGCTTGTTGTTCGTGGTAGTTTTGAAGATTACCACGCTTTGGTTTGGCTCCTGATGCAGTAGAGAAGATTTTACAAGCCAGGTAAGTTTCTGATCAATAACTTTGAGAGGTTACTGAGGTCAAATGGCTGGGAGTTGGGGGCTGTGCTTTGGAGGCTAGCCATCATCTACTAAGGTGATGATGCACAAGAAAGTTCAGGCACAATGGAGCAAGTAAAATGGTAGTTGCTGTAGAAACCACCATTTCTGTCCAGAACAGAAAATATTTTCTATAGCAGAAATATTCCAAAAAGTGATGAAATATTTTTACTCAAGAAGGTGCCCTAGGGTTCAAAGAATATTTGTGAATTTTCTCAGATTTTTGTGAGCCAGAAAAATTGGGGTTGCTTTGGAGCTCATTGAACTAGCTAGGGTTTTAGAGAGGAAAATGAATATTTTTCATTTAAGAAAAATATTCCAAATATTATTTTGGGTAGGATCAGAGAGAGAATGATGGTTAGGGAGATAAATGATGCACTTGGGTGAAAGACAAGGGTATCCAAGTGTTTAAGTCCATATGAAAAGATTCAAAAACTCCAAATTTCAAAATCAATTCAAATGAAAAACCAGGCAAATAAAGGAGGGCAAAAACCAGGCTGTCACAAACCTCCCCCACTTAGAATGAATCTCGTCCTGGAGATTCGGTTGCTTGGGAAAACCACTTTGGATAATGTGACTGTAGAAATTCTTCCCGCTCCCAAGTTGATTCTGACTCTATGTGATGCTCCCGCTGAACTTTGTAGAATTTTCTTACTTTACTGTGAGTGACCCTTTCCATCTGATGCAAAATTCTAAACGGTCTTTCTTCATAGGTTAAATCATTTGCCAATTCTATCTCAGCCATACAGTCCTTTTCTCAGGCGGGGATATACATTGCCTTAACTGGCAAACATGAAACACGTTGTGCACGTCCGACAATTCAGGGGGTAGTTCCAACTGATATGCAACAGAGCCCACTCGGGACATGACAGGAAATGGACCAATAAATCTAGGTGCTAACTTTCCACGAGTATGAAATCTCTTGACTCTTTTCATAGGAGTGACTCGGAGGTATACGTGTTCTCTGGGTTCAAAACTGATCTGTCGGTGCTTTGCATCATAATAACTCTTCTATCGAGATTTAGCCAATTGCAATCTGTCCCTAATTTCCTTAACTTGTTGCTCAGCTTCCATCATGAGATCCGTTCCGAAGATACGGCTATCTCCAGTTTGAGAACAATTTAAAGGAGTGCAGCACTTACGGCCATCCAAAGCTTCATACCATGACATTTTTAGACTGGTCTGGAAGCTGTTGTTATATGAAAACTCGGAAAATGGCAAGCAGTCCTCCCATTTTGGTTCTTGGGCTAAAGCACAGGCTCGCAACATATCCTCGAGTATTTGGTTTACCCACTCTATCTGTCCATCCGTCTGAGGATGATAAGTTGTAACGCCCTCGATGCGGCTATATCTCCCACGTGTCGAAGCACGACTTAGAGGCATAACCGCATTGAAAGCAATGTCGCAAGTGAGGTAATCTTCACACAACCCGTGTAATAAAATAGGGGAAGAAGTTACATAGTTGGCTTACAATCGCCACTTAACACAATTACAAGAATAAAGCATTACATCATCCAAATACACTCAAGGTCCGACTACGGAACCAAAATAAAAGAAGAACCCCAAATGCGACAAGGTCCCCGATCGACCCCAACTGGGCTCCACTACTGATCAACTAGAACAAAACAACACAAAGGACAAGATCTTCATCGAGCTCCTCCTGAGCTTGGTTGCGTCATCTGCACGGAATCAACGGCACCTGCAAGCTGGTTTTGGAAGTATCTGTGAGCCACGGGGACTCAGCAATCTCGCACCCTCGCGATCAAGACTATTTAAGCTTATGGGAAAGGTAAAGGTATGAGGTGGAGCTGCAGCAAGTGACTAGCATGTATGGTGGCTAACATATGCAAAAGAGAGTGAGAAGAGAAGGCAAAGCATGATCGATAAACTATGATCAAGAAGTGATCCTAGAACAACCTACGTCAAACATAACTCCAACACCGTGTTCACTTCCCGGACTCCGCCGGAAAGAGACCATCACGGTTACACACGTGGTTGATGCATTTTAAATAAGTTAAGGTTCAAGTTATCTACAACCGGACATTAACAAATTCCCATCTGCCCATAACCGCGGGCACGGCTTTCGAAAGTTCAAATCCCTGCAGGGGTGTCCCAACTTAGCCCATCACAAGCTCTCACGGTCAACGAAGGAATAGACCTCCTCCCGAGACATTCCGATCAGACTCGGTATCCCGGTACAACAAGACATTTCGACAGGGTAAAACTAAACCAGCAACACCGCCCGAATGTGCCGAAAAATCCCGATAGGAGCTGCACATATCTCTTTCTCAGGGCACACTCAGATTGTCCTAGGTACGGGTAAGACAGCCCGGAGTTGCCCCTGGTGGCCACCGGCAGCTGACAGGTTTGACCAACACTCAGAGGAGCACTGTCCCGGGGGGGGGGGGGTAAAATAATGATGACCCTTGAGTCCGTGAAACCCAAGGGAAAAAGAGGCTAGGTGGCGAATGGTAAAACCAATGTTGGGCATTGCTGGAAGACCTTTACTTAAGGCGAACTGTCAAGGGGTTCCCATTATAGCCCAACCGCATAAGGAACACAAAATCTGGGAACATAACACCGATATGACGGAAACTAGGGCGGCAAGAGTGGAACAAAACACCAGGCATAAGGCCGAGCCTTCCACCCTTTACCAAGTATATAGATGCATTAATTAAATAAGATATATTGTGATATCCCAACAAGTAAACATGTTCCAACAAGGAACAACATCTCCATGTTCCAACAAGGAACAAAACTTCAATCTTCACCTGCAACTAACAACGCTATAAGAGGGGCTGAGCAAAGCGGTAACATAACCAATCAACGGTTTGCTAGGACAAGGTGGGTTAGAGGCTTGGTTCAACAATTTAGGAGGCATGATAAGCAAGTGGTAGGTATCGCAACATAGGCATAGCAAAAGAGCGAGCATCTAGCAAAGCAAAGATAGTAGTGATTTCAAGGGTACGATCATCTTGCCTGAAATCCCGCAAGGAAGAAGAACGAGTCCATGAAGAAGACAAACGGAACGTAGACGAACGGGTCCTCGCACACGCGACGTTATCGGAACCAACCCGAAGAAGCAACACCGGAAAGAAGCAAACAACATGGTAAACAACCAACACATAATCATGGCATGATGCACAATCAAGTATGGTGCATGTCCGGTTTAAATATGCATGGCATGGCAAAGTGCACAAACAATCCTACAAATTAAGTGGAGCTCAATATGCAACGAGTTGCATATTGACGAAAAACCACATGACTTATTTAGTTCTCTCTGGTTTAGGTACTCAACAATATTAAATGTTGTTAGCATGGCAAGAGGGGAAGCATAAGAAAACTAAACATTTAGGCAAGTTTAAATGAGGCCGGAAACAACGAACAACAATTCCGGAAACTCCTCATGAGCATATTATAGATTTGGTGCGGTTCTGCCCTAAACATAATTTTAGAGTTGTTAAACATGCTAGGTGAGTGCATCATGTTAAACTAGGCATTTTTCTACCCCATTTACATATAAAATTTATTAAATTCCGAGTTACGGTTATTTAGTTATGAATTAAAGCATTTTAACATGACATAGGGGCAAAATTAATCAAACAACATTTTAAACATTTTAAACATGGATGAAAGTTGGATATTAGGAATGTAGACAAAATTTTAAGCAGCTTTCATATATAAATCATTTTAATCCGATGCACGAATTGTGAGTTATTATATGCAGGAACATGGGGGTCTTTTCTGCAAAACTGGCAAACTCTGGATAACAGGTAAATTTCGCAGACCGGGAAAAATACTAAACGGGCCGAAACTGGGCGTACAGAGCATGGCCCAACAGCAGGGAAAAAACGAAGGCGCTCAGGGGGGTGGCCTCACCCAGTGGGCTTCGGCCCGGTCCAAGGAGGAGCAAGACGGGCTGCAGGAGGGGTGCGCTGGGCCTTGGGTGTGGTTGGCCCACATGCGCGCGAGGAAGGTGGCCCAGTAGCGAAGCGCTCATCCTCCTCTGCTCGAGCAGAGGCAGGAGCATGGCGCGGCGGCTTCCGGCGATGGGGACGGCGGCGCGACGCGTAGGGAGCTGGAGGACGACGGGGATGGATGGATCCGAGGACGGGTGTTCCAGATCCGGTGACACAGGTGGTCGACGGCGCTCGGGGATGCGGGATCCGGCGAGGTGGAGCTCATCCATGGAGGCGGCGGCGGTTTCCTGTGGCAACAGAGGGAGGGAGAGAGCTGGTGAGGAGAGGAAGGAGAACGGGAAGGGAGAGAGAGGGAGGCGAGGGCCACACTGGCCTGCTGTCGAAGTGCTCGCCGGCGGCGAGGCTCCGGTGGCCGACGAGTGCAGGGAGGCAGCGACGAGGGCGGAACGAGGAGGTCGGGGCTCTTCTTGCAGGAATGGCGCCACTCGGGGGCGGAGCATTCGGGCTACGGCGGCGGAGCGCTTGGGCCCCGATGGGCTTCCCAGGGCCCAAAGCGGGTCCTGGCGGGCTTGGCAGTGGTGGGAGGTTGGCTGGGATGCGTGGCACGCCCGGGTTGGAGGAGGGCGCGGTCAGGTGGCAGCGGGGCTAATGGAGGCGCGACAAGTGGCGGCGGAGGACTTGGCCGGCGCGGAAAACGAGGCAGAGGAGGTGGGAGGCGGCTGGCTGACGATTGGGGGCGCGGATTTCAAGGAGGAGGAAGGAGAAGGCCCAAAATGGCATGGAGGGGGGTCTATATAAGGTAAGGGGGCTAGGGTTAGGGGGTTTGAGGCCGTTTCGGAGCCTCGGATCACGATCGGACGGCCGCAGGCACGAGGAGTAGTCTGGGCCTAGGTGGGCTGTGAAGAGAGGTTGGGCTGAGATGAGAGGAGAGGAGTGCAGCCCGGCAACTGTTTCCGGTGACCGAAAACGTCCAACGAAAAGACCGGCTATACTGCCGCTATAGTTTAACAGTTGGGCTATCAAACGAACTCCGAATGCGATGAAACTTGACATGCGGTCTATCTACACTATAACAAGACCACACGTCAACTCTCATCCCATTCCGAGAACATTTTCCAGCCACTTAGAAAATAATATTTCGGACGTGTCGCGGGCGCGTGCAAGTGTGTCTGGGCTCAGAACGGACAGCGGAGAGAACGGGGAACCCGGACAAATGCAAGTTTTGAAAACATGATGATGCAATGCACATGATGACATGATAAGATGCAACACGCAAGCAAAAGACCTGACAACGACAGCGAATAACTGATGGACACCTGGCACATCGGTCTCGGGGCGTTATATAAGTAGTACTACATTTCAGTGTTGTCGCCAAGGCTTGATGGAAACATGACCAAAAAGCGGAGGTAAACAGGGAACCTCGGTCGGAAGTGATGGTTCGGGGGATTCCATGCAGACTGACTATTCTATTAAATGGGCCCTCAGAAGGCCAAAAGTTAACTTGGGCTGGAAATGGCCCAACGGAATAACGGGCCGTTAATGGGTATAAAGTGATACATTGTTCATTACAGGTCAGTTTCACCACGGGCTGTTAATGGGTGTAAAGTAATACACTGTTCATTACGGGCCAATTTTAGCACGGGCCGCTAATGGGCCAAGAGTTACAAAGGGCCTCATATGGGCTGAAAGAGGTCATGGGCTATACATGGGCCAGAAGTGAAAACGGGCTCGAATCATATTGGACGGCCCAGATGACGCTACTATGCCTAATACGGATAGGTCGTAACGGGCCTTGGATTAGCGGGCTGTAAATGGGCTATATGCGAATAGGCCGTTAACAGGCTTTCCATGGGCCGGCCGGCCAACTTTTGACCAAGTCAAATGGGCCGACCTTTTCATAGGAATGGGCCGCTGTTGGGCCGTGCCACGTGTCGATGTATCATAGGCGCCTTCTGTCCAGTGAGTGGATGACATATGTCCCAACGATGAGCCGACACGTGTTTCCTCTAGCCAATGATGATTTTACACGTGGAAAATCCCCATTGGTCGGGGTTGTTAACGGGTTATCGGATCCAAAACCCGACCCGATAGCTTAACAACGTTCCGTTACGGTGGATGCCATGTGTCGGTCACCCTTGACGAAATCACTTCTGTGACGCGTGATTTATCGTCATGGAAGTGGACACTTCCGTGATGATAATTTTGGTAATGTCATGGAACACTTCTACGACAGCACAGGTATGACTATCTTGATTCTGTCATAAATTTGTCATGGATGTACATGCATGACAAAAAAAGCGACCTACTGTGACAAACATGTATCATCACGGAAGTGTATATTTTTTGTAGTGGAAGGAGGTCAGCAAAGGAGCCGACCGATACTGAGTCGACGGCTGCCATAGGAGGACGCCACGGACCCACGCGCGAAAGTCAGTTGCCCCGCGGACAGGGAGTGCCTCGACGTCAAGTGGCGCTTCTTGGAGCCAAGCGGAGTCGTCGGCAACGAATACGAGCGCACCGAGACGGATCTCGCGGCCCTCGGCCAAACCTCCACCTGAAACCATGTTGATGGGGATCGGAAAAAATCGCAACTTCTCCAACAAGTCGCTAAGACACCTACCCCACGGTGGGCGTCAACTGTCGTGGATCTAAGTCTGACAGTATAATGGGGGTAGGAGTGTAGAGGCAAGATCCTAGATGCGGAGGAGTTGTACACGCAAGTTTTACGAGTTCAGGCCCTTCTCGGAGGAAGTAACAACCCTACGTCTCGGAGCCCGGAGGCGGTCGACTGGATTATATGTGTGTGAGTTACAGGGGGTGCGAACCCTTGTGCCTGTGGTGGCGGTGGCTTATATAGAGTGCGGCAGGACCCCAGCCAGCCCACGACATAGAGGGTTTAAGGTACATTGAAGAGAGAACATTACTGGTAACGCCCACATTAAAGTGTTGTGAATCCCAATTAAGCCTATGAGTAAATGCTGGACCGTTGCATATGCAGAGTGGCTTTAGCTCTTCTGCTTGTTGAGTGACTTCTGCGACGGTTGAGTGACATCGATTCTTCCGAGTGGAACGTTTCCGGTCTAGTGAATGACGATACTCTTTGGATGATCCTGGCTTTAGGGTGTTGTCCTAGGGGAGGATGTCAAGGTCAGGTCTATGACCCTACCCTAGGTACGTAGCTTCATCATTTTGTATTGAGAATCAAAGAGAGAGAAGAAGCCATCTAGCTAATAACTATGGACCCGAAGGTCTGAGGTAAGCTACTCACACATCATCGAAGATGCTATGTTGTTGATGTAGAAGCCCTTCGTGATCAATGCCCCCTCCGGCGGAGCACCGGATAAGGCCCCAAGATGGGATCTCACGGGTACAGAATGTTGCGGCGGTGGAAATAGGGTTTCGTTGTGCTCCTGGACGTTTTCGGGGTACGTAGGTATATATAGGACGAAGAAGTAGGTCGGTGGAGCTGCGAGGGGCCCACGAGGGTGGGGGCGTGCCCAGGGGGCAGGCGCGCCTCCCTGCCTCGTGGCCTCCTTGCTTCTTTCTTGACGTCCACTCCAAGTCCCCTGGATTGTGTTAGTTCCAAAAATAACTCTCCCAAAGGTTTCATTCCGTTTGGATTCTGTTTGATATTCCTTTTCTGTGAAACACTAAAATAGGCAAAACATAGCAATTTGGGCTGGGCCTCTAGTTAGTAGGTTAGTCCCAAAAATAATATAGAAGTGTATAATAAAGCCCATTAAGCATCCAAAACAGATAATATAATATTATGGAACAATCAAAAATTATAGATACATTGGAGACGTATCAGCATACTGCCTTCTAATTTGGTGGATGGCATTTGGGCCCGCGCGCGGCATGGCCCGCATGTTGTTGAACAAAAGTAAAATGACATTCAGTAGACAGAGACGTTTCGATGACCTACGAGGAGCCAGAAGCGGTAGTGTATCCACTATAGTAGTAGTAATTGTTTTTTTGGTAGCTGCAGAGTGTCTCCACTGTACTAGTAGTAATTGTTTCTCTGGGCCCAAGGCAAAACAGCCCATCCACCCTAGTAAATAACAAAATCATTTCAAAAGCCCATATATTTACTTAATGAGAGGCGCCAGCCACACCCAGCACATCGCCCCCAAAAATCTGGGTGCTCTTCTTCCTCCTCACTCCCACCCACCTCACGTCAGCTCGTTCCACTCGTACCCCCAAATTCCTCACCTCACTCCTACAGAAAACCCCAGCTCCCCTTCTTCCTCACTATTACAGAAAAACTTCAGCTCCCCTTCTTCTTCACTCACACTACAACTAGGATCATCATTCGTTACTCTGCTCAAATCCGTGAGCGTGACGCGACGCCCTCAAGGAAAATGGAGTCAGCTGACCCCAGTGCCAAGAAGATGAGGCTCCCGCCAGCGGCGACGCTTGTTGTAGATCTCGCACCCACCAGCGCGGGGAGAAGCGGCGACCCTGCTGTCGGTGTCAAAACCGGCAGATCTCGGGTAGGGGGTCCCGAACTGTGCGTCTAAGGAGGATGGTAACATGAGGTAGGGGACACGATGTTTTACCCAGGTTCGGGCCCTCTTGATGGAGGTAAAACCCTACGTCCTGCTTGATTATTCTTGATAATACGAGTAGTACAAGAGTTGATCTACCACGAGATCAGAGAGGCTAAACCCTAGAAGCTAGCCTATGGTATGATTGTCTGTTGTCCTACGGACTAAAACCCTCCAGTTTATATAGACACCGGAGGGGGCTAGGGTTACACAGAGTCGGTTACAAGGAAGGAGATCTACATATCCGTATTGCCAAGCTTGCCTTCCATGCCAAGGAGAGTCCCATCCGGACACGGTACGAAGTCTTCAATCTTGTATTTTCATAGTCCAACAGTCTGGCCAAAGGATATAATCCGGCTGTCCGGATACGCCCTAATCCAGGACTCCCTCACCCGCCCCCACCGGATCCCAGGAACCCATAGAATCTTGGGTGGACCGCATCAGCGATCTCCCAGACGCCGTCCTTGGGGAGATCATCTCGCTTCTCCCCACCAAGGATTGCTGTCGCACTCAAGTCCTCTCAATTCGATGGCGCCCTCTATGGTGCGCCGTGCCCCTTAATCTCGACTGTCATCAGCTATCTCTCTTTAATGATTTCAAAATCCCCAGAGCCATGATCTCTCCCACCAAGGCTCCGTTCAAAGCCTCTGCATCTCGTCATGCTACCTAAGCAAGCATACCATGCCCTGCACGGTGGACGCCTGGCTGAAATCCCCTGTATTCACAGAACTACAGCTGCTTGAGTTCTACTATTCCCCTAGAAATCACCTACCAGATACCGAACGGCATCTACCTGTGCCCTCAGCAGCGATGTCCATCTCGCGGTTTTCCTCCTCTCTCCACACAGGCACCTTTGCGTTGTGCTACCTACCTGACAATCTGGTACTAAACCTTCGACTCCCATTTCTCAAGAAACTTTCACTTTTGCAGGTTCGTATATTAGAGGCCTCATTGCACAACATCATCCACTCCAGTTGCCCTGCCCTGGAGTGCTTGGTGCTTGTTTTCACAGTTAGAATCGATTGTCTCGAAATAAAGTCGCCTAACCTTGTAAGAATTGGAATTTCTTTTGACGGAAGGCAACTCATCATCCAAGATGCCCCTTCACTTCAAAGGTTGATCCTTGATTCTAGTTATTCACCGTCGCAAATAACCGTCCTCTCTGCGCCTAAACTGGAGACCTTGGGTGTAATACATGATCTCTATGCTCATTTCAAGATGGTGTTTGGCTCCACAGTTCTTCAGGTACTTTATATTATCATCTACACTTGTAACCATAAGCTGTATTTTAAATTTCTGCGCATAAGTTATATGTCATCTTGGAGTACACATTTTGTACTAATATTATGTTCTATGCTCAATGAAGAGTTTCTCCATGGATAGTCTATCAATGGTGCTGGATTCTGTCAAGATCTTATATATCCAAATGAATAGTTTTGATCTGAACAAGATTATTGGCTTGCTGCAATGCTTTCAATGTCTGGAGAAGTTGTATATAAAGGTGATAATTTCACGCACATTGGAAGCCCGCATATAGTTTACTAGAATTAACCGTTCAGCTATTGCTCTTTCCACACTCTTTTTTAGACCTTAACTATTTTCAATCTTCATGTCTATTTAGGCAACAAAATGGGGTAGGAAAGTTATAACCAATCAGTGGATTCGTAAGCACCGGGATTTTCTCACTTATCATGACATTCGATTGAAGACAATAATGCTAGAACGATATGTAGCCAACCATGCAAACACTATATTTTTCACATTCTTCCTGCTGAATGCGAGGTTACTATTGTCCATCAGGCTTAAGTTTATCAGCAGCATGGTTTCGATGGATGGGTACGTCGAAGAGCAAAAAAAGGAGTTTTAGGTGGGCAAAAGAGCTTCTAAACATGCCGGGCTTCTATTTACAACATATTGTCGTCATAATCCAGTAAATTTTACGACCCAGGATGTTCATTCTATGGACCTGACCGATCCATTTGACTGTGACTGCCGAAAAGAGTGTTGGAGTTAGATGTTGTTGCCCTTTTCAACCTGGGTTTTGTCTAAACCTGATGAATAATTAACCCTCGTGCTTTTGTACAGTTTGTAAGCTGGAGTTAGATGTTCTTTCCCTTTTCAACTCGGCTGTGACTGTCATATTTTCCTTGAAACAAGGCAAATGGCTTTCCATTCGTTTAATTTAGAGTGAAATATTTTAACAAATCCCAACCAAGGGAAATAACATCACTCTCGCCGGCTGCTTGAGCTCATTGTGCATTAGAGAAGCCAAGTGATTAGCCCCCACCAGCAGCCACAAACTTATTTCAAACTAGCAAACCAAATGAGCTGTAATTTTCATAGGAAAGGCCGCATGACCGTGAAAGATTTGGATTTTGACATTTGGGACCCACGAGGAAATAGCCTATCCAAGGTGGTGTCGACTTACTAGCTAGTCAACAAACGTTTCTGCCTACCAGCCATTGGATTGACATCCAACATCTGTCGTGTATCTTCTATCTCTGGTCTTGTTCCTCTAGCATCGCAAACCAAAACCACCCCGTCGGCTCGGCCTGCTCCCGCCTCCCATAGCTGGTTGTGCCTCCGCCACCCTACCATACCCTCCAACGTTGGCCTTTCCCTCCCTCTATTGCCCCACATGTCCTGTTATTCTCCGGCGACGTCAGCCCCAACACGCACCCGCACCCAAACCAGTCAACCCTCATACTCCCCTCCGCCTGCGACTGGACCGTCACATGTTCCACACTCCTGTTTGTTCCGTCCGAGGCCTCGCCGTCGTCCTCGGCCTTTGGTTTGCTCGCCATGCGCGGTGTGCCGCCCTCTTGCATTGTCAACACCATCAACAACTGAGAGGAACAAGGATATGACTGTACATGGAGAGGATGACAGTAGGGACCCACCAGTGTCATGGCAGTATGCAATCAAGTGCTTCCTTATTACAAGCCCCAAAAAATGGTTCCTCCTAATGGTTGGACATCTGGGGCTCACGCCGTTGTCAACGTAGTCAATAAACGAGAGAATTACACAACGAGTGGCTGACACCAGGGACCCAGCAGGTCGCGCAGTTGTTATTTACCTTTTTTGAGGAACCAGCAGTTGTTATTTATACCAGTTTTAGCGACGGATCAGGGTAACAACGGGGTTGTGCGGGGGCTGTGGCCCGTCTAGCCAGGATTTTATTTATGTTTACCACATCATGAGCCCAGTTGTGTTTTTTTCTTGCTGAAAATGGCTAGCCCAGTTCTATTTTTTAAAAGAAATACCCAAACGAGGCCTACATGCTTTATCATCCCGGCTGGGCTGCAAATCTTTCAACACGAGGAGAGAGTTTCATTCGGTTTGCCCAAAAATGGGTTGTACATTTTTAAAACACATCAAACCGGGAATTAGTTTCATTTTTTAATTAGAAGATTTTAAATTCCGTTGATTTTTATGCCTGGACAATTATTTGGATTTTATATTTATATAAATTATTTTTCAAATAGTTTGAATGTGACTCGATATTTCAGGATTAAAAACAGTTGACTGCACTGAAATATGTAAAATTTCGTATAATTTTTAACCGTGGCCACAATATGGGGTGTAATGCTAACAAAAGGAAGATGGGCTCCAAAAAAATCTTAAGAATTGGCAAATGGGCTGTAAATTATTAGAAGTAATGGCAGATGTGCCGTATGCTGTTTTCCATAGATTTGAGGCTAACTTGTGCGCCTACTACAGGTTGACGCGTATGCTTTCCTAAAAAATAAGGTTGACGCACACGCAACGCCGTGTCAACTTAGTCAACACACGAGAGCAGCGACTGTTGGATGTTCATCCAACGGCCGTTGTGCTTCTTCAATCTCTGCTCTTCCTGCTCCAGTCGCTCAAACAAGCGCCAGCGGGACTGCCTGCTCCCTCCTCCCGCGCCTGGCTATGCTGCCGCGTAGGCCTCACCGCCCCATGGTTCTCCCGTCGCTGGCCTAGCCATCCCTCTACTCACCCACACCTGGTGTAATTCTCCGGCGACGGCAGACGAACCAGTAAACCCTCTTACTCCCCTACGCATGGGAAACAACTGCCGAGTTTTCCCTGGCTCCATGTTGTTCCATTCCTAGGCCTCGTCGTCGTCCACTGCCCTGGTGCTCTCCACACGGCGTGGTCAACGTGGTCAACGAACGACATGCATCGGAAGTGGATTGTACGTGGAGAGGCTGACAGCTGGGTCCACGGCTGCACGCAAGGAAATGCCTCCTTATTACGCACAAAATAATGATTCCTCCACATGACAGCTGGGACCCACCGGAAGGGCCTGTGTATTTCACGAAAAAATGTTCCCCCGCTGACAGGTCAGACCCATCAGCGATATCTTCGCACGCTAAGAAGTGCCTCATTATTACGCACAAAAAATGAATACCCCTTGCTAGCTGGGACCCACCATAGTGTGAGGCTGACTTGTGGGCCTACTAAGATGACGGGGATGGACGGATTTGTTAACTTAGTCAATATGAACGATTCTAGCTCTAGTGACCATATGATGTCCATCCAACGGCCGTAGTGCTTCTTCAACCTCTGGTCTTCTTGCTCCAGCCACCCAAACAAGCGTCGTGTGCCGCCTACTCCTGCCTCCTGTGTCCACTTGTGCTACCACCGCTGGCCATGCCATCCCTCTATACTCACCCACACCTCCTGTTATTCTCCGGCGAAGGCAGCCTCACACCGCAGTTGAAGCAGTCAACCCACGTACTCCCCTCCGTGTGGGCATCCACTGCCACGTCTTCCCCAGCTCCGCGTCGTCCCCTTCGTCGGCCACGCCGTTGTCTACCGCCCTGGTGCTCTCGGAGCGGCGTGTACAATGTGGTCAATGAACGACTTCCATCGGAAAAGTACTATATGTGGAGAGGCTAACAACTGGGTCCACTGCCATAGCAAGGAAGTGCCTCCTTATTACGCGCAAAATAATTATTCCTCCACCTAACAACAGGGACCCACCGGACGGGCCACCGTATTTCGTGGAAAAAACATTTCCCCCCTGACTGCTGGGACCCATCTACATCTTCGCACTCAAGGAAGTGCGACTATATTACGGGGGAAAAATGATTCGCCCCCCTGACTGCTGGGACCTACCAGCAACATCTTCGCACGCAAGGAAGTGCCTGGCAGTCGGGACCCACCTGGTCGAAGCATACGTAGCTTTGTCATTCTGGTCGCGAACGTGTACGTACATACTGGTCGATGTAGAGGCGCGCACGTACCATGTACACGTACATACAGTGGCCAGGGTGCAAGAAAGAAAATATGGCCACGTACATACATACAGGAGGGGTCTCGAACGCCTACTCATGCATACGTACGAGCAGGGCTCGTGTACATGGCTGGGTTAGAACGGAGAAGCTGCGCCGTCATCGTATTCATGTGGTGGCAACGGAATGCGTCTTGTTCATCGGGAGGCAACGGAACGCGTGCTGTTCATCGGGAGCCAATCGGCTTGGACAAAACAGCCGATGGAAACGAGGCCTGGCGCACCGCAGAACGGAGGAAACAGCCTTGTGTTCGACCGCCCATGGTCGAAACGGGAACCTGTTCATCGGGAGGGGTCTGGCGTACCGCAAAACGGAGGAAACGGACTTATGTTGGACCTCCTACGGTCGAATTAGGGTCCTGTTAACCGGGAGGGGTGTGGCGTACCGCAAAACGGAGGAAATGGACTTGTGTTGGAGCGCTACTTTCGTAACAGGGGTCCTGTTCATCGGGAGGGGTGTGGCGTACCGCAAAACAGGACTCCACGGGATATTGTTCATCTCCACCGTTGACCTCCTCTAGGCTCCACGGTGTACTGTTCATCCACCGTCGACCTCCTCCAGCCTCCACCTGCGACTGTTCATCCATGGGCTCCTGTTCATCCAGCCTCCACCTCATGCTCCTCCACCGGCTACTGTTCAACTAGCCTCTCCACGGGGTCCTGTTCAACCACCCCTCCACAAGCTACTGTTCATCCAGTCCTCCACCGGCTACTGTTCAACCAGCCCTCCACCGGCTACTGTTCAACCTTCCTTCCATGGGGTCCTGTTCAACCAGCCCTCCATCGGCTACTGTTCAACCTTCCCTCCACGGGGTCCTATTCATCTAGCCCTCCATGGGCTCGATCGATCGGGGTCATGTTCATCCAGCGGTAACACGGGGTCCTGTT
>NC_041384.1:130432349-130440256 GCF_002162155.2 Triticum dicoccoides | reverse complement strand
CAACAACACTCACTGTTCATCGAGGGAAGGGGGCATCAGGTTCGATCGGCTTCAGTTAGCAGCAGTAGAGAACAAAGGAATCGCTCGATTGGGTTTAGTTAACAGCCATCGATCGATCGCTCGGGTTTAGTAACGCATAGCCTGCAGTGCAATCGCTCGGGTTCAGTAGGCGAACTCCTCGCTCGGGTTCAGTTAGAGCCCAACGCCTCGCACCCACGTGCGCACGTGTACAAGAGAAACACGCATCGCTCGGTCCCCGACCACCCACCATACCGGGAACTCCCTGATATTTTTCGCGCCCCCGCTTCTACCACGGTTTTTTCCGTCATGGACGACCCAAAGAATGTCATGCGGCTGCGTCTCCGGCCCGCCCAGGACGAAAAGCCCATTTTTTGTCATGATTTTTTCATAGAAGTAGGAGCCCACCACATCTATGATGATACCGGGTTTTGTCACAATTATCGTCATAGAAGTGTCAGAAGTATGACAGAAAAAAATTGTTCGGCCCAAAATGTCACGGATGTGTCTTTTTTTGTAGTGTGTGTCGCTGCGTAGAGAGCGGCCGTGTGCTACTACCTTCGTCTTGTCTATAATCCCCTTTATATTATGTGCCATACTTTGCCCTTAAATTTAACCTAAAAAATGTTAATGCATGTGATAAAAATTATATAATTGGAAACTATGTTCAAATACGAATCGAACTATATAATATTTGGCGACATGCATTCGTATTTTATTAGTTAAATCGTACCTATAAACCAGGACTGGGGTATAGTAGGTAATTAAACCACAAACATTTTTTTGTATTAACCCTATGTGTACGTGGCCTTTCATCCTCCTCTCGCACGTCTTGTCACCCCGCTGCCGCAGACGGCTTAGAGCGAAAGCTTGCGCAGCGCGCGGGGGCGTTCTTTTGGCCAAATGGTGGGTTGAAGTGGCGCCAATGAATCGTTGGTGAGCCCGTTCCCGCACAACCTCGTAGGTTCCCGCACAAGCTTCCCGCTCCACTCGGTGAAATACCCCCAAATACCAATGCTTACCGGCCTGCTATATAAACCCTCACGGCCAGCGAGTCATGCGTTGCATTTTCCGCTCCCTCCCAGTAGCTTATCTCATCTGCTTCTCCGACAATCGCCAATGGCACTGGTCTGTCATCGTCACTCAGCCATTTCACCGTCATCAGAGGACAACTCCAGCTGGGAGGCTACACCGCGGCGGCGGCGCTGTCCCTGACGTAGTGTTGTGCGCGTCGCGTCCCTGTTGTGTGTGTGCGGAACACCCACCACACGCTCAGCCGTCGCTGCCCGTCGGTAGCTGTTGCCGGCCGCCGTTGCCGCCACACCACCGTCGAAAAGCCAGGGCCATCGCCCACTCCACCACCATGGCCCGAAGGTGGGAGGTGGCCATCATGGCCGCCACCCCACTGCCGGCCATCACCCGCTCCGCCATCGCGGCCCGAAGGCGGGAGGTGGTGGTTGTGGCCGCCACCCCATCGTCAGTTGCTACGTATTGAGCTTGCGTTGGTTTTCCTCGAAGAGGAAGGGATGATGCAGTAGAGTAGCGTAAATATTTCCCTCAGTTTTTGAGAACCAAGGTATCAATCCAGTAGGAGGCCATGCTCAAGTCCCTCGTACCTGCACAAAACGATAGCTACTCGCAACCAACGCGATTAGGGGTTGTCAAGCCATTCACGTTCACTTACGAGAGTGAGATCTGATAGATAGAATATTTTTGGTATTTTTTATATAAAGATGCAAGGTAAAAAGTAAAGGCAAATTAAATAGCAAAACAATATTAAAGTGATGGAAATTGATATGATGAGAATAGACCCGTGGGCCATAGGTTTCACTAGTGGCTTCTCTCAAGAGCATAAGTATTCTACGGTGGGTGAACAAATTACTGTTGAGCAATTGATAGAATTGAGCATAATTATGAGAATATCTAGGCATGATCATGTATATAGGCATCACGTCCATGACAAGTAGATCGAAACGATTCTGCATCTACTACTATTACTCCACTCATCGACCGCTATCCATCATGCATCTAGAGTATTAAGTTAAAAACAGAGTAACGCCTTAAGCAAGATGACATGATGTAGAGAGATAAATTCATGCAATATGAAATAAACCCCATCTTGTTATCCTCGATGGCAATGATACAATACGTGCCTCGCTGCCCCTTCTGTCACTGGGTAAGGACACCGCAAGATCGAACCCAAAGCTAAGCACTTCTCCCATGGCAAGAACTACCAATCTAGTTGGCCAAACCAAACGGATAATTCGAAGAGACTTGCAAAGATAACCAATCATACATAAAAGAATTCAGAGAATATTCAAATATTATTCATAAATAGACTTGATCATAAACCCACAATTCATCGGTCTCAATAAACACACCGCAAAAAGAAGATTACATAGAATAGATCTCCACGAGAGAGGGGAGAACTTTGTATTAAGATTCAAAGAGAGAGAAGAAGCCATCTAGCTACTAACTATGGACCCGAAGGTCTGAGGTAAACTACTCACACTTCATCAGAGAGGCTATGACGATGTAGAAGTCCTCCGTGATGACGTCCCTCTTCCGGTGGAGCTCCGGAACAGGCCCCAAGATGGGATCTCGTGGATACAAAAAGTTGCGGCGGTGGAATTAGGTTTTTCGCTCCTATTCTGATTGTTTGGGGCTACGTGTGTATATATATGAGGAAGAAGTACGCTGGAGGAGCAACGAGGGGCCCACGAGGCAGGGGGCGTGCCCTAGAGGGGTGCCCCCTGTCGTGGTTCTAAGTCTGGCAGTAGAGTGGGGGGTAGGTATGGAGAGGCAAGGTCCTAGCTATGGAGAGGTTGTAAACACAAGAGATGTACGAGTTCAGGCCCTTCTCAGAGGAAGTAAAAGCCCTACGTCTCGGAGCCCGGAGGCGGTCGAGTGGATTACGTGTATATGAGTTACAGGGTGCCGAACCCTTCTACCTGTGGAGGGGGGTGGCTTATATAGAGTGCGCCAGGACCCCAGCCAGCCCACGTAATGAAGGGTTTAAGGTACATTAAGTCTGGGGCGTTACTGGTAACGCCCCACATAAAGTGTCTTTACTATCATAAAGTCTATTTAATTACAGACCATTGCAGTGCCGAGTGCCTCTTGACCTTCTGGTGGTCGAGTGAGTCTTCGTGGTCGAGTCCTTCAAGTCAGTCGAGTGAGTCCCTCGTAGGTCGACTGGAAGGTGATCTCTTCTAAGGATGTCCTTGGGCAGGGTACTTAGATCAGGTCTGTCATCCTACCCTAGGTACATGACTCCATCATTAGCCCCCGAATGGATTGAGGCTTGAGTGATGAAGGAGTTGATGCTGTTTCTGATTAGCCTTCGCATACTGGTCATGCATTGTTTTGAACCAAAAAATTCTCTTTGTTGATAGTGAACAACTTTTCTTCAGTCGACTCGATCCATTCTTTTTCTTCGTCGAGTGATCTTTTGGACTTGGCTGATTTCCGAGCGACGGATCGCAGGAAATCCCACGTCTGGCAGACTGATCTGCCGTTCGCGGATTCCGCGGGATACGGAATTTGGGGGAGCGCACGAAGCGGAGCGGACCGCGGTGCACGGATGGGACAGGGCATAGACGCCTCGATCCCCGCGCTGCTTTTTTTGCCACGTATCACGCCCGCGCAACTGTTTCAGGATATGATTAGATCGACCGGGCCCACCTGTCATCCACTCGGAAGGGATCTTATAAATGCGCCCGGCGAGGGTTTTTTGAACAGTGCCTCAGCATTCTCCCTCTGCTCCCTTCGTCTCCGCCCAACGCGCTCGCTCTCGCCTAAGCACAACCTCTCCTCGCGCGCCTCGCCGGTAGCCATGGTCAAGGAGAAGACGGCGGCGCTGGAACGCGCGAAGAAGGTGTCGGCGACGGAGAAGGCGAAGGGGAGATCCACCAGCCGCGGCGGGTCTTCGTCTAGATCTCGCCTGCCGAAAGGCTGGGTCCAGGGAGATTGGATCCAGTCGACCATCACGGAGAAGGATCTCCTCGACATGGCCAACGAGGGCCTGATCCCTCATGGAGCTGCGAGGCTTCCAGGGAAAGAGTGGCAGCCCCAGCCGGAAGAGGGTGAGTGCGTGCTTCTGGCTACCCATGTCGACCGCGGATTCTCTTTGCCGCCGAGCATTTTCTTTCGTGGTTTCTTGAACTTCTTTGGAGCGCAACTCCACCACTTCACCCCGAATTCTATCGCCTATCTTGCCGCGTTTGTGTCCATGTGTGAGAGTTTCCTGGGTTGTCGACCGCATTGGGGTTTGTTCAAGCACATATTCACATGTCGCTCTCAGACCGTGAAGAAGGCGAGCCCAGGCGACGAAAAAACCCGAGTTGTCCAAATGTGTGGGGGTCCGGGGATCCAGGTGAGGAACAAGAGCACCTTCCCAGCCATGACATTTCCCGAGTCAGTCAGAGGCTGGCAGTCGACCTGGTTCTACTGCCAGGATCAGTCGACGCCGGGGCAGTCGAGTGGACTCCCTCAGTTCACCATGGGCCGAGTGAACAAGCCCTCCTCTCTGAAGGTGATTCCGGAGGAGAAAGCTGACGTGAAGATGCTGATGGAGCGTGTAGTTCAGTTGGTTCGGGATGGAGTGACGGGTATGGATCTCCTGGAGGTTTTTCTTAGGCGTCGTATCCAGCCTCTTCAGTTCCGGAGCCATTGCATGTGGTTGTACTGCGGGACTGAGGATGTGGCTCGGGTCAATCCAGAAACAGTCGACGATGCCACTCTGGAAAGGTGGATGGCCGCTGTTACTGGGAACAAGGATAACCCTCGCAGAGCCAGAAGGATTCCTCCACTCGACTGCCACAGTGATCCAAACAAGGTATGTCTGCTCCACTTCCCATTGTATTCTCGTCGCATTTATTTCTGTTTTCTCTGCCGATCGGTCGACTGATCTTTGTCTTGATGTCTATCACGCCCTCACTGAGCTGTACTCGATGCCCAACGGAGCACAGGCTCCGACTGAGGAGGGAGAAGCGAGCGGGGGCGAGAGCCAGGAGGAGGAGTGGGACTCGGACACCGCTGAGGATGATGATGATGATGATGACGATGATGACAATGATGATGATGATGATGATGGTGAGGACGAGGAAGAGGAGGAGGAGGAGGTTGCACCACCGCGCTCGGAAAGGCGGTCGAAACTTGTCCATGACCCTGCGACTAAATGTGGCAAGGGGGTTGCGACTGTTACACAGTCGACCAAGCGTCCTAGGACCACCTCTCCGGCGCCGACTGAAAAGGCGTCGAAGCAGCCCAGGGCGGCCCCATCAAAGCCGACCAAGCACCTGCCGAAGATGAAGGTGTCCATCCCCACCATATCAGGGTAATCATGTCGCTTAAGTCTTCTTGTTTTGTGTGAACTTTATCTCTGGTTGGCGCTGGAGTTAGTCGACTGACTCTTTGGAGTTGTAGTGCTGCTACTTCTGAGACCTCAGCCCGGGCCGACGATCATGAGATGGAGGACGCAGAAACCTCAAAACCTGGTACTATACTCTTAACCCCGTTTCTAGTCGACTGACTCATGATCTCTAATTCTGATTCTTTTCTGTAGCTCCATCCAATGTTGTTATCACTCTCCCTGATGATGATGAAGATGAGGAACCGCTGAAGCACAGAATGAGAAGGAAAGCGTCTGCCAGCAGGGTGCCCCAGGATGTGACGGTGCCTGAGACTCTGGTCGTGGAGGAGGAGAACACCACTCGACACACTGTGTCCTTCGCAGATCCACTGACGAGTGCTCTGCAGCCCTCCCTCTTCAAGACGCACCACGTCCCAGAGGACCAAGCTAGTGCCGCGAAGGAGGCGATACGCCAGGCAGGGATCATGATGGAGCAGTTGAAGACCATCCGGGATGCGAGCCAGGCAGCTTACGACGCCAGTTCCGCCCTTCAAAGCAATGTTCAGGTCAGTCGACCACCGCTTGTTTTCTTTCCAGAATTTTAGTAATCACCCAGTGGGTGTGTCGATTTAAACTCCGTGTTAGCGGGGGCACGCTGAGTGCACCCGCTGGGTGTAGTCCCCAAGGCTAGGGTCGACTGCTGGCGGTCGGCCTTAGGCTTTATAGTTTCAGTCTTTCCGTCATTCGACTATGGCGAATGGATTTCGCAAACCGGTGGGGGCACGCTGAGTGCACCCACTGGGTGTAGTCCCCGAGACCGTGGTCGACTGCTTGCAGTCGATTACAGTCTTAAAGAATACATCTCTCTCTCTTTTCTTTTGAGGTCGACTGGTCCACTGTGTCTCCAATAGGATTAGTGGGGGCACGCTGAGTGCACCCACTGGGTGTAGTCCCCAAGGCTAAGGTCGACTGCTGGCAGTCGGCCTTAGGCTTTATAAGTTCAGTCTTTCCGTCATTCGACTATGGCGAATGGATTTGGCAAACCGGTGGGGGCACGCTGAGTGCACCCATTGGGTGTAGTCCCTGAGACTACGGTCGAATGCTTGGATTCGGCTGTAGTCTTAGAAACGCGTGATTTTTCCTTTTCCACTTGGAAGTGAATTATCTTTGACATTTAGTCGATTGATTCTTTGCAGAACTCATGTGATCTTGCGGCTCGCTACACTGAACTGGAAAACAAGCACATTCAGCTCGAGCTGAATTTGAAGCTGGTTCAGGAGAATCTGACGAAGGCAAAGGAGGAGACCGAAGGTATGTTTGGTGAGACCTCGACGACTGCTTTTTCCCTTCATTTGTTTCAAAATCTGATCTTGCTGTAACTTGCAGGTAAGGTGAGGGAGGCCCAAAGGAAAAAAGACCTTGAACTAGCTGAGAAGATCAAGCTTGTTGACGAGAAGTTAGCTTCAGTCACAAAGCTTGAGCAAGAAAATGCTACTCTGAAAGCTGTTCTTGGGAAGAAAAATGATCTGGAGGTTTTCCTGAGTGGTCTTGCCAAGAAGCTGTTTCTTATGCTTGAAGGTAAACCTTCAACAATCATTTTCAACTGTGGTTTTTTTTATTCGACCATTGCCTTGACTCGGTGATCGTCCTTGCAGAATTTTGTCAAAACTTTGAAGAAGAGACTAGCCGGCTGGAGCCAAACCTTGACCCCGTCAATTCTCTGGTGAACGACGAAGTTGCCATGAATGTTTTCCGACTGGAATCCCGTGTTGCAGCTGCCGTGGACTATCTTGCAAGGCTGAAGGTCGCCACATCTCGCATCGACTCGACGCTCTGGCCCGGGGAGACACTCCAGAACGACCTCGAGTCACTGATGGCTCGTTTGAACGCTGTCCCTGGTCGAGTGCAGGAGTGGAAAAAGTCCTCGGCTCGGTGTGGTGCAGATGTTGCTCTGTGTCTGGCCTGAGTCCACTGCAAAGATGCGCGAGAAGACAAGCTGGCTGCCCTCCGGGTGGCCAACACCAAGAAACATGATTTCAGGTCCTTTATGGAAACTTTCCTTGCTGCTGCCACTCGGATCGCAGATGGAATTGATCTTGATGAGTTTGTTGCACCTTCCAGCCCTCCACAGGAGGGGTAAAAAACTTCTTCTAAGCTCGACGCTTTAAATTTGCCTCGGTATGCCGAGTGGAGTTGTAACCGATAAACCTTAACAGGCTTAGTGCCTGAGCACTTTCGGTTCCTTTAGGTATCGATCTGAACTTGAATTTGGTGTTTGAATATGATTGCTTTTGGCTCGAAATGTCTTTTGCATGTTCAAAGCAAGACGCTCACTGCAATCGACTTATTCCTTAATCCACTTAGGCGAGCGCTGGGCTGCAGCTAAGCCTCCCGAGTGAGAGGTTTGCTCTTCACTCGGTAGGATTTCTATATCTTAGGCGAGCACTGGGCTGCAGCTAAGCCCCCGAGTGAGAGGTTTGCTCTTCACTCGGTAGGATTTTGATAACTTAGGCGAGCGCTGGGCTGCAGCTAAGCC